>NW_008687140.1:43193-68993 GCF_000695815.1 Acanthisitta chloris | reverse complement strand
GCAGGACTGGAAGCATCAGACTGCCTCCCTGTCTTCAGTTTGGCTTTCTCTTCAAGCAGTTATTTATCTCTTATCAAAGCCATATATTTAAGCAGAAATTTTGCTTCATCTACCATGACATGAAGTATGTCTGGGCATGTTTAAGTGCCCCAATGAACTGCCACTCATATGGCCAAAATAAAGTTCAAGGTAGTTTGTCACCCTCACTGACTTGGAAAGTAACAGATGCAGACTATTGTAGATCAGTGTTTCACTGACCCATTTCACATGTTTTCAATGAAAAAATATTCAACACCCAGCACATGGACGCTTTCAGGTTAATCTGTTTGTCTGCAAGGTAGGAATGTGTCTTAATGCCGTGGTTTAACCTCAGCCAGCAGCCAAGAACCATGCAGCCTCTCACTCACTCCCCCACCAACGGGATGGGGGAGCGAATCAGAAGGGTAAAAGCTACAAAAACTCATGGGTTGAGATAAAGACAGTTTAATAGAGAAAGCAAAAGCTGCACACACAAGCAAAGCAAAACAAGGAATTAATTCACTGCTTCCCAAAGACAGGAGGTGTTTAGCCATCTCCAGGAGAGCAGGGCCCATCACACGTAACCGTTCCTTGGGAAGACAAAATCCATCACTCCAGATGTCCCCCCTTCCTCCTTCTTCCTCCCACCTTATATACTGAGCATGATGTCATATGGTATGGAATATCCCTTTGGTCAGTCTGGGTCACCTGTCCCAGCTGTGTCTCCTTCCAGTCTCCCATGCATCGCCAACTTCTTTGCCAGCATGGCAGTACAGAAAGCAGCAAAGGCCTTGGCTCTGTGTGAGCTCTGCTCAGCAATAACAAAAACATCTCTGCATTATCAACTCTGTGTTCTGCACAAAACCCAAACATAGCCTCATACTAGCCTCTGTGAAGAAAGTTAACTCTACTCCAGCTCAAACCAGCACACTTAAATAGCACTATCAAGTTGTCAAGTGAGGGGAAAAAGCACAAGCATTGAAAATGCACATACTAACACTGTATCAATTATTTTTTTTACATAAAAAGGAATATCTGTCCAACTTATAAATGTGTTGAGTAGAATTAATTTCATCAAATAGATTAATCTACCACTGCAAAGTGATGTAGGATGGTGTTTCTGAATCTGGTTGGTCTAACCATGGAACAAAGTGCCAAGGAAATCTATTACTGCTCCTGTGGCTCAGTATTTCCTCCAGGTACCTCAAAAGTTCCTGCAGCACTAGCAAGATGCTGTTGATCTTACCCACCAGACAGTGCCAGCAAAGGAGCCAAGCAGGTACACCATGGACAGTGTCCTCCATGGGGGGACCCTGGCAATCCGACACAGAGCTGACAGACTTCAAAAGTCCTGGGGACCCTACACCTAAATGTTTGCAAGAACTGATATAAAATACAAAAAGGATCTTTGTATCATTAAAAATGTTTTCAACTTTGTGGCACATAGTCACATAGTGCTGGGAGCGGTAAGTGAGGGAGCCTGCAGTTACCAGCAGGATGATGTCTGCAGGTTGTAAAACCTGGCAAGACTTTCATTAGAGTCCTCCCCCTGTCCAATTAAGGTCCTCTTCACTGCCAAGCCTATACACAGAGCATAAAATGGTATTATGGAGAACCATGGATTGGAGAGATCTATAAAAGCATTTTTATCTCTGGCACATAGAGCAGTCCATGCAAGACTAAAAAAGAAGTACACATCTTTGGCCTCTCTCAGATCACCCATCCCCAGCTGTCGGCATAACAATAGCTGTGCATCACCTGGTGGTTGACAGAGAGCTGATGCTGTAACACCACAGTAGGTGAGTTGGTTCCATGTTTTCTGGGCTCCCTGGCAAATTGGTGCAGTCACAGTTCCCAGGGTGAAAACTGTCATCTGCTGTGGATCAAAGCATTGAAGGATCTCCACTTTTCCAAAAAAAACAAAATAAGGGTTTCTTTGGGTCTTAGTCTTTTTCTGGCAAAGTACAGCTCTGAAAGCTGAGCTGAGAAACTGCAGAAACAACAAGAACCAACAAAACCAGCCAGGTGATAACAAGAGTTCTGGATATGCTGTAAAAGGAAAGACATTTGCAGGGCTGGGACAAGAGAATAGCTTGGAAATGCTCTGGGGAGAGGATAAAGGGAAATGGAGGTGAAGATGAAGGCAAGAGTGTGTTAGTAATTAGATTAAGACAATAAGTCTATTAAACTACCAAATATTTGTTTTACTTTGTACATCAGTTCCCTGGATAGGAGGTTAGGAACATGTAGAAATAGCAGCTGTGGCATCATTTTCAGGACAATCCCTGGGAAGCTGCCCGAAACACATATGGTCAAACAGCGTTAGGGTACAGGAAAGCATCATCTACTCAAAAGGGTCTGACTGCGTGCAATCATTAAACAGACCCTGCATTTCTCAAGTAGCTTGGGGCTAATTCTAGACTCCTGGCTGAAACTATATTCATATATGCACACTATTTCTTCCTTACTTCCCACTTTTTGTCTAGAGGTGACTACAGTTCAGTGACAGGGGTTTGTAAAGCTCACTGATTCCAGGTATCATTTTTAATTCCGAAGTTTTTGCATGAAGGATTTGATACATCAGGTCCTATAAATATCCATACTGTGACACAGAAAAATACAGCAAAAAGTCTCTAAAAATGTAATAATTTAAACTTTGGATGGATGCTTTTGCTTTTCATTTTCAGTACTTGAACTCTTAAAATAAAGCCCATATTGACATCTCCTACAGTCTGACTCTTTTTTAATCCCTATTTCTCTTTCCTATACCAGGTTTTCTACCTTGACACCACATTTGTCTGACTCTGTAGAGTCAGTAGTTCAAGAACAGTCCTCACACCAAGACCCAATTCCAGGTGACTTACAGCTATAGGGTCAAAGTCAAATAGGCTGAGTCGGGTTAACAGCACTACTGGCAGCACCTCACTTCCCACATTAACCACCTCTAATCTGCTGCTGATGCTCATGTTTTTTCTGTTTCAGACATCTGTTATTTAAGACAGTACAAATATCAAGTTGTTGCTTTTGATGGAGGCAGGTGAATTTAGCTGGCAGATCAGTGGATAATCTCTTTTGGAAGAGGAAAGGGCTGGAGGTGATGTCTTCTTGATCCAGCACAACTAGATGAGGACATGAGCCATATAATCATCACTGATAACTTTGGTGACAAAATCCAAAATTCAAATAAACAAACATTTTCCCCTTACCTGGAAGCAGCTGCATTATCGAAGTGCTAAAACAGTAGCTAAGTGCACATAGATCTTTGCATATTTGTATAAATAGCTTTTTGAATGACAATATTATGAGAAATTGAACACAAAAATATTATTAGATATATCTGTGTTTTCTATAGAACTCAATTATTCAGTTTCTATTAACATTTTCCAGCACCTGGCTTTTAAGATTTTCATATTATATACATGCAGATTCACACCCATTTAAAGATAATTGAATGTTCTGGTCAATATGAGAGTATTTTTCTCTTTATGAGGAGAAAATACTTTTAACAATTTTAGTTCAGTATTTTTATTTTTTGAAAAAATTTGTGAGGATTGTATTAGAAGATTATTCTCTCCAAAAATTTCCTGCAAGGTGTAACTAGCTTTTGCAAAACAGTTCCTCTAGAGGCAGAAAACTAGTCCTATCCTACTGCTTTAATTACTTACAAAAACTTGCAGGTACTTCTGGAAGTCACAGTAAAACATTAATCACTTCTGTCATGGCTAAATTTTGTCACAATCCATGCCATTTACCAACAGCGGGAAGCTGTGGGCTTAATGTTAGAGGTTCTCTGGTTTTCAAGAACAATCATTTCTCCTCAAACCCTTTACAAAAACAGTTATATAAAGTTGTGCCTTCCTATGTAGTGATAGAATGTCCTTCCACAACAGTCTCCAGGAAATTCTTCCCATGGTTAATTTACTTTTGTGAATTCTGTTCTGGGAGGACCTTGCACACATCTCTGAAATTCTTGTGCGAGCAAATGCTACCAGCTGCAGAACTAGTAGATGAAGAGAATGTTTGGAGACATGGAGCTTAGATCCTAAGCTGCAAAATCTTGATTTCACTGGGACATCTACATTTAGAAATAACGCCTACTTACAACGAAGGCCAAGTGGCTGCATGGATAAGTGGTTTCTGAGAGCACAATGGACTCACATGTGAGAGGAGGAGGAGTACTTTCAGGACCTGCAATTTAGCCAATACAAATTTCTACTCCTGTTTCGCAATTAGCCAAAAGAGGGGGCTAGTTCATTCCTTTTATTCAGATTTTCAAAAACATGTTTCTACTTCCTGACCTTGGATTATTGAAATATTTCTGATGGAAATTGAGCTGGAATCTTCTCCAGCAGCACCTTTAATACTTGCAGATTGACTCACAGTGGGGATCTTCTCTTTACATCTTGTTTGCAACACTTCCACCTTCATGACTGTGCTTCATATTAAAAGGTCTCCACCTAACCACAGAACCCTGCTTCTCTGTTGGACCATTTAATGGCATAAAATTGACTGCCTCCAGCAAAGAAGACCTGTTGGACAGTGCATTTTCAGTGATGGGAATACGCATTATACTGTTCTTTGCCTATAACCCAGCAGTGAACCAGGAGAAGAAAAGTTGTTACACAAGTTTCAGCATTAAGCATCTCTGACTTATTGCTGTGATTATACTAATTGCTCATCTTCCTAGTGGGAGGTTGCAGGAAGCTGTTTTGAAGTAATCAAGCTAAGATGCGGCCTTCTATTTATAAGAGGCCTAGAAATCTTACTCTCCCCAAAAGAGCATCTAATTGAATCTCTAAAAAATATCAGACACAATTTCTCTTTCCTTCCTTGGGATCTCAAGCAAGAATTTGTGATTCTGTTCTCCTCACTGTGAGTGCCTGTGAACTTGGAGCAATGCTGCCTGACAGTACTGTAGGCAGTGCTTGTTCTCCCCTTTTCCCAGGACTTGAACAAATAACAAAACCTCTGCAGCTCCAGGATCATCTCACAGAGCTGTGTGGTGCCATATGGACATATATATTATCCATCTCCTAAATGCAAAAATAATGTTTCATATTTCCATGAAGGTTTTCAGCCTAAAGCAGGTTAATGTTGTGATATATTCATACAGCATCAGTTAAAACGAGCAAGTCCTGGCTGCCACACAATTGTAGCCCCAAGGAAACTCTCTCCTTCGACTGATGGGAAGAGATAATTTGGATCAAGAACACTGATCTATGTTGATCACAATAAGGACCACTGAACATTTTTTCTCTATGCAAGGCCTTTCAAAGAAAAAAAAAAAAAGAAGAAGAAGGCCAGAAGTCAATGTGTTTACCTCAGACAAATGAAAGCTGAGCCCAGCACCAGAAGGATTTTAACCAATATTTCTAACTGATCTATTGAGAGTCTTTGTGTGATAAAGCCAGGGTAGCCTTCCTCAGAGCAACAAGATCGTTCTGCTGAGCTGAGGTTAAATTTCATCACAGATTACTGGCAGGAATTTGCTGTTGTAGATGTTGTTGTTCTGTTTGGTTGGGTTTTTTTCTTAGTTTATGACTGCAGTTTCTTGGTAAAACTGGGCACGTACTCTTAATAAGTTGTTCCAGGAAAGCCAAAATGACTTGATAGCAAAGGTTATGTTTTGCCCAATGCTTTCAATCAAAGAAAAAGAAAGTGGAAAATCTAAGTGAACTGTTCTGACATTTCTGAAGCACTTCATTTACAGGCACATGCAATAAACACAAAGGAAATAAAGAGCTAAATCCACACTGGTACTGAAGGAAGCAACAGAAGTGACTTTTTTTCACAGTAAACTTGCTACTAGAGATTTTATAGAGGCTGAACAAAACTCAGGTTAAAATCCCTCCTCAGCACAAGAGGACTTGAAGGCATGTGTTTCATATCCCAAGGAAATGTCTTACCCACTGACTGTTCTGTAAGGTATCCTGGAATAAGGTAAGTGCAAGAAATGCAAGATGTTTCTTCAGTCTATATTTGCCTCAAATATGAATATGGATTTATAGGAGGGACTTTAAATATTAATTAAGATGGCTTAAGGACTTGGTTCTTTCAATTATGCCTAAGAGCTTTCTTACCTAAACACTGGTATTTCTGGATGTAGCCCCAGCTCAAAAAATGTCTCCCAAAAATTGTACAACTATGTCAACTGGACTATAGATAAAAACACATCCTAGATTAGCATGCATATCAAAGCACTTTCCCAGCAGACGAGATATCATTTCAAATCATGTTTGGCAAAAGGATCTCAGCTGAGGTCTCCTATACAATGTATGAATGCCCCACAGCTGAACTTTTCAGGGAGAGAGGCTGTGTAAGGCCTATTTTTAGATATCCACATGTACCAGATACTGACACGCAAGAAAAGAGGGGTTTAGAGAGAAGAATTTAGCATGGGAAACTGGCAGGATTAGGGACTACCATTTGATTGTTTTATTAGACAGACTCATAGGAGTCAGAGGCCAGGAAGAAAAGATTGCTCTTGAAATGGGATTTGAAGACAGTCAGAAGGTCACTGAAGCAAACAGCAGGGTATCTGTTACAGAAGCTGAGATTCACAGGAGAAAGACTAGGAGAAGAAGATCCAAAATTAAAAGTCTTCATCTCCCTCTATACATCATCACAAATCAATACAAACCAAGTAATTCACAGAAAGAGGCAATTTTGTGTGTTTGTTTGCAAGCCCTGATGGATCTATTGGCTGGAATGCCTATTGTTCCTATCCTTGGCGTGACATACACAGCACAGGTATCATGATGTATATAAGCCATGAAAAACTCCAGTGTGTTTCATTACCATGAGAAATGCAGGGGACGGCTGCTTTTGACAGCCAGTGATGCTATTAGCTAGCCTTTTGCATTGGTAGCTGAAGAAAATTCAGTCAACATATTTTAACCTTCTGAGCAATCCCAGCACACTGTGATCTTACCAAAGCAGCTGATAACAACAGAAGTACAAGCTCTGCGTCAGACAAACAGCAGCTGGGGGAAGGGAGCTCTGCTCTCCTTCCTCCCCCATGCCAGCCCAGCTTGTAGATCAAGCTTGTCATTCCTTTCAAGGCAAAAGGCATTGACAACATCTTTCTTCCTCAAATAACAGAGAGGGAAGGGAGCTTACCACCGCACTGGAATTTTATAGAGTGATGAAAATACACGAAAGCACTGGACAGCTCTAAGAGAGCATGGAGGACGGCCCAAACCTACCTGATGCTGGGACTCCAGCATAGATCTTCATCATAAACTGAATTAGGTTCTGATCCAAGACAAATTGTGAACTCCCCTGACTTAATTTCAGCTCCTCTCTGCAGTCTTTCATTAGGAGTTGTAAAGGTTCCTTCTGAGCTCTTTCAAAGTAAGGAAACCCAAGTGGTCTCCAATTTCAGCTGTGCACTGTGATGAAAGTAGGCTGTCTGGAGAAAAAGGGGGGTAAACTGGCCAGCTCTTTTAGTTCAGTCTGAGTCTCACATGTGTAGGAGTGCAGGAATTCCTCAGCTTCGCATTTGGAAATGGGCCCAGGTCAGAAAGTAAAAATAGAAAAGTGTGTATGCAATTCTAAGAAGCTCAGCTGCAAGGAAGGGGGAAAAAAGCTTCCTGTAGACCTTGATTCAAACTTTTCAGAAGTTTCAAGGACAAAGATGAAGCAGCTCCAGGGCTCTATAGCTTATGGAAGCCATAATTCATTATTCCATACAGTAGAAAACTATTTCCAACCAAATGAAACTTTTTAATCTCATTTTATAATTTGCTTAAAAAATACTTAGGCAAAATATCCATATATAATTTCCATGGTTACTTTATGTCAGGTCCATATTTTAACGATCTTTCTTTCAACACTAGAAAAGGAGAAAATATCTGGTAAATGGAGGGAATTAACAGTAGATAACACTGTTTCTTTAAGCTCTAGCCTTAGCAGAGAGCAGCTGTACCATTTCCCTCAGGGAATACAGTTCTGCTTCCTTGCTCAAACATCCCCAGAAAGGGTGAAACAGGTTTGCAGGAGTATATATATCAAAGAGAACTGAGCTCAGAGTAGGATGGCCAAATTATCTGTATATGAAAGCTCATGCAAATTCCCTGTATATGCCAGAGCACAAGCTACATCCACCTTGAGAAGGTAAGTACAGAGGAAACCAAGGAGTAGCTAACATGGGATTAAAATATCACTCTCTTGACTCTTTCTGTCTGTTGGGTGCTGGATTGTGCAGGATTCAGCCAGCAATACCTAGCTGTACACAAAGCTCTGTGTATGCGTGTATGCAGATACAGATATACACAAAGGAGGCAGCTGCAGGTGGAGACACAAAAGGCCAGGGCATCACTGCCTACTTTATTTTTTTCCTCAGAATAAAAAAATAGCCTGGTTGCTACTGCTGCTGATAAATAAAGAAGCTCCAGACACAGCCCCACTGATACTTCCCTTCCCATTTCCCTATGAAGCCTGACTTGGAAGCCTTTCCCTGCCACTCTTTGTCCCCTGGCAGTGTTACTCCTCCCATGACAGAGCACACCAGGGCATGCCCTGACATACCACCCTGGGTAAAGTAACATAATTTTGCCTACCAAAAGCAACCTCAAGGTACTTCTGCAGCAAGGTCCTCATGGCCTCGCCATGCCTGTCACTACAGGCCAGGCTGGTTTTCCCTTTTGGCTTCTGGGGCCTCTCATTACCCTACAGTCCTCAGGCTGGCACTGCAGGTCCCACGGCATGGGGCCAGCATGGGGACAGTATGGCTGCAGATGATATACAGGAGGGAGCAGGTCCCTCTTCCAGGCTCCTTTCCATAGGTGGCAAGATCTACAGCATCCCTGGACAGCCAAGGAAAAGCTGGACTTTGCCTAGGAGTTACTAGACCCAATGTAATGAGGTCCTCTTCTTGGACATTTTCTTTCTAACTGTATTTTTGCATCAACACACAGAAGAGAAGGAGACATAACTGCTGGTCTCTGGAGGAAGGAAGCGTGTGGGGAAACACACATGCTTTCAAAAAATTTTTACAAAGTTAACCGCACTGTCAATCTCACTGATGTCCACTTTGATCCAAGATTCCATTTGATTCCTACTTCACCACAATCATTTGTTTGTTTTGTTTTGGTTGGGTTTTTTTTTGTGGAGAGGGAAGTAACTAATAATTTTATATGAAACAGAAACACTCAAAATTTCAAATAGATCAAACATGAAACAGCAGAAATGTAAGAGCAGATTTTCAGAAGTTTTATTTGCAGTATATAGTATAGAATATAGCCTAAATGAGTAAATAAAATGACCAGAAATTTAATTGAATTATGTTGTTCAGTTTCAATTGTGTCCTCCAATTCAAACAGCCCAGTGATTGAAGCGTTATTGTGAATTTGTGTATCGTGCCTGTAATTAATGTGTTTTGGAATTACCTTGTGAGAAAAATTCAATAACGGAAATAAGAGACTTCTGTTGATTTGGATTTCTGACTTTTCTAAATCAGTTTTCAAATGGCCAGAATTTAACAACAAAACCATCCCAAAATATGAAGAATAATAAGTTTTCACAATACAGGTCCTCACAGCATCCTTGACTGATCTTACAAGTTACTTCGGAACTTTCAGACTCCTCAGAACACAGGCAGATAGAGGAAGGAATCAGCTATACATTTTTGAAAACAGTAGTTTCCATCCTGTGATCACCTCAAAGCCACAGGCTAAATGGCCTACAAAGAGAATCTAGGAAGAAAAGGTAGTTGTGAATACACTTGGTTTGGGAGAGTCCATAGATCAAAACTCATTAAACTCTTCTTTTACAATAGAGTAAGTCAATCTCTGTGAAGTTCATCTTTCAGCATCCAATCAGCAGAAGGCTGAGGCAATGTGGTCCTTTCTCCTCACTTTTAGAATAGTCCACATAGCCAAGTCTTTTCATTTGAGGGTACAGCTAGGTGGTGAATCTCTTTGTCTGACATTGTACCCTTGAAAGCTTCATTGTTTCAAGTACTGCTAAGGATTGTGCTGCTAAAGTAATGCAGCTGTGGAGGCATCCCTGAATGTCCCCGTCACCCTGTCTATGTCCCAGGGTAGCAGCATATCAATAAAGTCCTATTGTTGTGCCATTGCACTTATCAAATCCAAGCAGAAACTCAAAACTAGATCTCCTCAAATCTAGTGGAGAAATTGCCAGTTACATAGTCAAAGTTTTCTAATACCTCTGTATTTTATTAATTTGAAAGTCTTGAGTCAGCACTAGTTCATTCATTTCCTTCATCTGTGCTGCAACTAAAAAGATGGGGTTTAAATTTGCACCAGAATGTAATGCTGCTGAGTCACAGTTACTTTGTTTTTTCTGCTTTCAAACTTCTTTTCCTCTTTGTTATGAAATCAATATTGCTCTGCTGTGAGGTTAAATGGGGCAAGGCAGCCTAAGTTTTGCTGATGAGTAACTTCAGTATTTTGGGGGTAACTAGGAACAAATTACTTCAGCTGCAAAAAATGAATATACATATTGTAAGGAGAAATTACTCAAATATGGGCAGGTGACAGTCAAAGTCACAAGTATCATTGTGAAATAGCTGCTAAAGTGGAACAGTATTTAAACACTGCAAACAGATTTGTGCTGCTGAGCAAATCTGATTCCTCTTGGGAGTAAACCTCAGAAATGTGCTCCTTTGCAGGCAACACAGTTGGCAAACAAACACTTCAGTGTTGAATAAAATGAAATCTAAAACAATATAGCAGGGCTCAAATGGGAAAGTGAGAGGTAGATATTCTACATTATCACTTCTCAGTCCTCTTGTTTGAGAAAGGGTGACTGAGAAGAATATTTAGTACATTTGTTACTATTCATTATAACCTCAGTGCCTCAGAAGATGGAAATTGGGTGTACCAAACACAAAGAATCTGGTAGAAGGAGGGATTGCATACACACTAATGTCCTCCTCTGATTCCTAGTCATCAGCACCCACTACCAAAACCGTATCACTTTACTCTTTCCAGTGCCAAGCCTGCATTAATGGCAGTCTAACTGTGACAGAAGACGTCAGCATTCTGTGTACAATGAAGTGACAGCTCTCAATAGCAACGCATTCAAGTGTGGATCACAAATGAGCAATGGTTCAAGCCAACGGTTCAGCCAGTCCTGTGTTCTGTTCTAGGGAGAACATGGTATTTAGACACACAGGAAGATAGACATCACATAAAATAAGATATAAACAGCACACATATGGCAGTTTGTTTTTTATTGAATTCCAGTGTTATGCTCAGCAACTTCCAGTGCAATTCTTTAGGTCATTCCAAGTTATAGTCTCTCATTTTTCCACCCCAATATTTACAGATTTAGATTTCTGATGCAGGCTCAAACTTTTACAGACTGTGGGGAAATTTTACCGGCAGGATATATGGAATTGTTCTTCTTTAGTATCTGTAGCCAAATGTCCATGACCTGCCCCATGGATATACAGATTGCCCGGTTCTTTTGAGTTTGCAAGGCCAAATTTTTTCTGCTTCATAACAGTTCAGAGACTCCCCTGCTTCCACTGGTCTTATTCCCAAGATCACTAGGAGGTTAAAGGGAAGAACAAATAGGACAAATGCATTCCTGATGTAAGCAGATGAAACCTTATAACCTCATTTTTCCTCTGCCCCCATTTTAGGACTTGTCAGTTGAGCAGCAGCTGTTTACACCAATTATGAATTTGGCCTAAGATATAGAAATAAAGCAGCGGATTATACTCCATGGAGAGTACATTAAAAATAAACAATGCATGCATGTGTGTGGCAGAACTGAGTCTTGAGTCCTTAATTATAGGAAACAGGAAATACTTCGGTTGCTCTCCTTCCCAAGATCAAAATTCGTTAATAATTACACCACTTCTTAAAGGTTCCTTCTCCCTTTGGCTTTACTGCCACTGGGGAGGGAGAGGGAAGGGCGGATGAGGGGGAAGGAAACCAGGGATCACCATAACAATATGTAGGTGGAAAAAAGGGACATTACATGTTCTAAGATAAGCGCAAGGAAAGCCTTGCATGATAAAATCAGACAGTCCTTCCCTTGTGCAGCACAGTAGGTCATTCAGGAGCATTCGGGAGAATTCTTTTGCTTTGTTATGTTTTTTCACAGCCATATTTAGGAAGCTGCAGAGCATTATCAAAAGACATTCAGGAGCTGGGGTGGGGGGCAGCCTTAGCAAAGATTTCAGCAATCTTTAAACCACCTGGCAATTTCCCTTGCAGAGATCCAGCTGGAGGTGGAGATGAGGGGACAGAAGTTTTTCTTGAATAAGAATAACCTGTCATTCTTATCTCCTTTAAGGCATTGTCTCCTCTGTGTTTGCATTTCTTTCTTTTTAAACTAAACAAATTTAAAATTAACAACTCTTTAGGTAATCTGAGCCAGACTCTCAAAAATGTTGCATGAGACAACTCCGTGGCAGCACTAAGTCTTTTGCAGGCAGTCTGCACAGGCTCAAACTCCGTTAAACACCTTTTCTTACATTTTTTTAGACCAGTATAAGGACTTGCTTTGTACAATAGCGTAGGTAAAGAGTGAAAATCCAGGCTGCAGCTTCATTGTAGACAGAAAATTCACATCTTGTCAATACTGGGAAAAAAAGGTTGCAAATGAAGATATAAAATCAGGTTCATGTTTAAAACATCTAAACTGATATAGCTTTAGGAAAGAACCAACACACTAAGAACAATGTGTGAATATCCACTGACAGCCCTGAGTGCAGAATATTGTTTCAATAGTGCAGTTTGCTCATATACATAAAATAAGTAGGATTCAGTTGGTTAATAATTTATCTTAATCTTGAACCAAAAATATCCCTGAATGTTTCCAGAGAAGCTGATATCAGGCATCCACAGCAACTGTAAAATCAGCCCTTTTTCTGCTTTATACTGTCTGACAGTTCATCATAGTCTTGGCTCTGCAAAAGACATACATACGTGATTGATTTAATGCGCAGCAAGTGGTGCCATGAACATCACATGCCTACGCCTTCCCAAACTCAAGGGCTTACATTTGCCCAGTCCCCTCTCTGCATAGACAGACCTCTTGGAAGATAGCTTTGAGTAAATCAAGGAATGAAGGAGAGGGAAAGAAGATCTTTTTCTCCATAAAGGGAATAGCTCTGCAAGCAGCAAAAGCCAGGACTGTGCACAGGGGCTTGCAGGATTCCTTCTCATGTCTGGCAGCATCAGGGCACTACCCAGCCACAGTGGCCACCACCAGCTCTCCAGCTGTTGACCCTGACCGCTCAGCAGCATGCTCAAGAGGGTTGTAATCCTCTGAATAAAAGTTCCCCAAACAATGTAAATACATACACAGTTATGTTTGCCACATTGGCAGAAGAAACTTCTGCATTTGAAGACTTTTTTGCTTCCCTCAAAGAGTCCTTGCCTTGTTTTCCTGAAATCCCTCTGAGAAAGGCCCCAGGGCTGAGGCAGTGAGCATTGAAGTGCTGCCGGTCTTCCAGCAGATACCATTAACCCTTAGGCTGCTAATTCCCCTCCTCTGAAAAATGAACGTCTGCTCTTGTGTTCTTCAGCATTTATCTGCTGTCCCGCTGTCCTTGAAAGTTCAGGGTTCAACGACAGCTGATCACTTAAGCAAGCACTTACTGCAGTTTGGTGGTCAAATAGATAAGAGCGATTACCTCAGATGGCTCCTAGAGTGATTTCAGCCCTGCTGCTGACTCAATAGCTGTCCCCTAGCAGCTCCCTCCAACTTCGCAGCAGGACATGCATTAATTCTGAATCTGTGAGGTTCGCTTAACCAACTAGTGTAAAAGTCTTTGTATCTCCTGATTAAAGAGGAGACAGCGTGAGGAAAAACACCTTATGTTATACTGGATTTTAAACTATAAACCAAATCAGAAGATTTTGGAGGGCAGCTATGATAAGCACACACATTCAGCAGCAGTAAGCATTGGTACTTCATCTCTGCAGTTAGACAAGCAGAGGAAAAATTTCATATTAAAGACTAGGCACCCTTGCTGCAACAAAGCAAAGCAAAATCCATGTGCTTACAAATAGGGTGGGCATAGGTATTTGGAAGTTAAATAGATTTGTAACACAGTGGTGTGAAAAAATAATATCACTCTTGGTGTTAAGTGGTAATTTCAGAACGTTGAGGAGAGGCTCTTAATGAGTTTACTGTTGGCTACCATGGAGAAGATGATAGGACTGGGATGCCGGATCATTAAATGCTTGGAATTATTATTCCTTTAATATTGCAGTGACCATAAAGGCCAACTCAGTCTCACTACAAAGGACCTTCATTTTTTCTACAGTTTATTTGTTGCTTTTGGTTTTTTTAATTTAAGAACATCCAGCTATATTTCTGCTCTCTCAGACTCCATAAAAAGCCTTCAAGGCTATATTTAGTGAGGACATAGTGTGGATGTTAAAGACACTGAATAGTCACCCACTGCACTGTATTATCTTTTGCTGCAAACCACCACAAAAGTAATTACCATGCTAGAAATCCAGCTCAGTGTTACTGAGTGGTTATCAGTCATCTAGCATAATTTTCAGGGGAAAAAAAATGGCTTATGGTAAACGGAATAGATTGCCAGTGTACTCTGAAATATGCCCATCCCCCTCTTCCCATTACTCTGGAAGAAGTCCTAAGTATTAAACATGAGCACTAGGCAAGCTGTAGAAAGCAGAACGAAGCCTGAATTTCTGTTTAATGAGTCGTCACATGCTTCCTTAGTAATTCCTCTATGCAAGAACTTCCTTAAAATGTGATCATTAATAACATGCTATTTGGATGCCTCAGATGAGTCTCAGGTTTCCACTATAAACACACTTGTTTGTGATTACTGCTAGAATAGCAGGATTTGAGTGCTAGTGCACTGCTTATCCACTAACAGGTAACACTTAAGATTCAACCCCTGGTAAGCTGTCTTACAGCCTGACCTGCTTTCAACTAAGACAGCTAATGCAAACATGGTTCCACTCACACACAGTGACTCCTGACAAACTGTCTCTGAAATTTAGCACTGGTCTGAAATTTTTTAAGACCAACTCTTTGATTTCTATAAACCTTTTTTCACTTCTCAAGAGGTTTAAAAAACAAAAAAAAAAAAAAAAAAGAGATTTGATAGAAATTGCACTCACTGCAAGTGGCCTAGTGGTTTGGGACATGGAACAGGGCTGCATGGAGGATGCTGTGATCCTGAGGTCCAAAAACCAGTATTCACATCCTAAGAAATTATATCTTTATACTATGGTGTCCTCAGCATTATTGCTGCAGCTCTTCACAGTGTTTTAGACTGAAATAAAATTCCTTGCCTCTTAGATATTTTATTTTAACATATCAGGAACACAAGAAATTTACACTGGCTTAGATGGACAAGACAGAAATGTGTAAGGGGAAAACATCAGACTACAAAGAGGATGGTAAGTTGCTTTGGAATACAGTGGATTTTCTCAGAGAGAAAAAACAGTTTGTTTCCACCTAGCATGCAATATATGGATTATTTCATTATTGTTAAAATAATTCTTATAAGAATATCACATTATTTATTTTAACAATTATTATTTTATTATTTTTGCTGCATTATTGCCTAGTGCAAGTCATATAGATTATGAACTCAAAACAATGTAGCATAAAAATCTCCAGGCAGATATATCATCACACGTACAGGTTTAATCCGTTCTCATCTCCTGTGGTCACATCAGGTGTTGGCTAAAGCTTCAATTTCTGCTTTTTCCAACAATAGCAAAACTGCTAGCTCCTGCATGAAATATAGGTCATTTAGAGAGACAGATAACAGGTATAGAGATATATACTTACCTGCATATATACATGCAGAGAGGAAAAGAAAGGAAGAGAATCATAATATATATATTCTTGTCTAGAAAATAAATTATGTTTGCATTTGTATGTAGCACTCTTTATTCCCATGAGGCAATTATTAGAAGTTTCCTTCTCATATTTAGTCATGTTTGGAATTGTTTTCAGGATGTTTAGACTCTCTTCTTCAAGTTGTCACCAGCTCATTACCACAGAATTACATTTTACAAACAAGAGCTGGCTAGAGCCAACTTGGCTTGGCTACTGCTGCCTGAGGGAATTTGAAAAAATGATAATTTCCCTGCCTTTGGAAATAGACAGGCATGGACCCAACTGCAGGCAATCTCACCTCTTTAGTGCCTTTCTGAGCTGAAGCAAGCAGCTTTTGTATTCTTGGAGGAGCTCTCCTGTTATTTGAAAAGAGAACACGCATACAGAGTATTTCTGTACCCAAAACACAGCACATTTGAGCTGACATTAATTTTCATCTTAATGGCTCTCAAAATGCACTGCTGCACAAGAAGGTACCCACTGCATCCTCCTAGAAAGAATTATTGAAGGTGAATGGCAGATAAGTTTCTTGCATTGCAGCAGTGAACCATGCTACTACCAGCAGTGCTCAGAGAGGAACTCCACAGAAGCTTCAAAGCAGCCCAACTCCTTGTCTTTTCCAAAAGAGGCAGAGTTGGTTAAGGCACTGACTGCACCCACAGCCTTTTCCCTTAAGGGTCTCTGCAACTTAAAACTTATTATATTTATGATTGCACTTCACTTGGCAATTTACACACCACTTCCCCTTACATACACACACACACACACACACACACACACACACACACACACCCCTGCACTGTGGTAATTTCATAATTAGAAATTGATCTTTTTTGTCTAGCAAAAATTGTCTCTGCTGCCTTTGATCCTTCTGAAAGTGTCCCCCCTCAGTTTCAACTTCATAAGCCACCTTCAAAACTTCAGCCTCCACTTCCCTGTAATTCTCCTTTTGCAAAGAAGGAAGTACTAGCTTTATAGAAAATTAGAGGCAAGCTTTAAGGCATGGTCTGCCCACATGATTGCTCAAAGGTCAAAATGATGTGATTTTTTGTATAATTACAGTTAGATAGTAACTGCTGGTTAGTGATAAATTAAGTTAGCGCATCTGAAGTTGACTTGGCATGAGAACAGGATATTAATCACCAAATAGCCATCATTTACCTTCAGTTAAAGCATAAATTGCATTTGTGAATAGATCAAGCTTATATGGTTATTCCAAAAGCAATCTACAGGCCAAATTCTCAGGCAGTGAGAGCTTCCAAAGTTTAATTAAATTCAGAGCTACATCAATTAGCACTAGCTGAGATATGGGTCCAAAGGATGATCTGTGGAGTAAATCGAAGACAATTTACCTTAATATCAGTAAGAGTATCCAGATTTTTTGTCCTGATTAAACAGCAACCCTGACCTGAGTGCACAGGACCATATTATGATGCTTCTCCCAAGTGGAACTGTATGAGTAGTTCCACTGCAGCCTGTAGAATAATTCCCTCCCAGTCATGCTCTATGTAATTGGCTAGCTGTACTTGTTGGGAACATCAAGTTAATTCCAAGTTGGTGGTCCTCATTGCTAAGACTTCCTGCAACAGAAAGGCAAATTATCTAAAAAATAAGACTTGACCTAGAACAAAACTAGTGTAACCAGCAACTTCGAGCGTTCAGATCTTCAAACAGAGGAACTACATTGCCTGACTGCTAGCCCAAGCTTGTGAAAATGAGAAAAGAACAACTGTGCCCTTGAATAATCTTCAAAATGCAATGCTTGGTGGAACTTGCTTGAAAAAGAGAGCAACAGTTAAAGAAGAAGAAAAATGCTTTAGAAGCTTTCTAGTTAAATATATTTGCCATTTCCTGGCTCATACTCATTGTTTTGGGGGTGATTTCAGACAGTACAGAGCCTGTGAAAGGAAGAAATCCCCCTTTTCAATCTTTGCTGTCACTTTCTTATAAGATTCTGGTCAGAAAATGAGACTAACATTTTACAAAAATGCTTGCAACATTTTTGTCACTGTCTCAAAATGGATAAAAATGTGTCAGAAAATTTGACAAACATCAAGAATGTGCCTCTATGCTGTCAAGAGCATCCCCCTTCATGATGAGCCAAGACATGTAATACTCCCACTTTCACACTTCTGCCTAAAGCTCTGTAACTTTTTCCTGTGGCGAGTCCGCAAGAGCTGGGAGATTTTCCCTCTGTTTGCATTAGGTAAAGCACAGCCTTTTGCCATATTAACAGAAAGCTACTTATCTTGGAAACAGGCTGGCCATCTGAACACTGCATCATCTGAGTACTTTTAGATGTTCAGCAGCTGAAGTGTCCTATTGTGAATCACTCCCTTGCAGAACAAATGTTGCTGTCTGAGACTACTCCAAACATTTGTTTGGCACACGAGAACTCCCTCTCCTTTTGAAGCAGTATTAAAAGCACTGTCAGCTCATTAATGGATTTTTTTAACTTCTCTTTTAGCAGAAATGAAACTATCACTGAAGGAAATATCTTGTAAACATTGAAACAATCACAACAGCATTCCATGTGTACACATTGGAAAACAAAAACAAAATAAAATCAGCCTTTTGCAATGGAATGTGTATTTCCTGAATCAGCAAAGACTCCCATGACCTTGCAGACATTCTTTGGAATAGCCACTGAGAGCTGCATGAATCAAATAACAAAATAAAAGCACAATAGTGCAAAGGACAAATCTTCCAGGGTTAGAGAAGAGTCATTGCTCTGAAAACACCAAGCACCAAAATCTTACCCATAGATTGACTTGTGGACAAATGTCACCATGTCTATGTCAAAGGCCAGATTTCCCAAGGGACTTAGCTTCCCTTAGAGAAATTCAGTAAAAACCAGAATTTTAAAGACCTCAGCAAGGCAGAACATCAGAAAAAATTATTCCAGAGGGCTAGCATTGTTATTTAGGTGTGTTATCAAGGTACCACCTTGGTACCACAAAAAGTTTATACATAAAAAATGTCCTCCTGATAGATAGCATGATAAGCATTCTATATAGAACCATAAGAATGCAGCTGTTACCCTTATTCTCTCTCCTCCACTTCTTTTACTCTTTTTTTTTAACTTGAGAAACTAAAGATATTTTAATTCAGCATGATACACTCTGTGTATGAAAGGAATTAGGTTTTAGCTGAACTCTGTAGCCTCTACATAGGCAGTCTCTGTAAACAGTTCTGTATTTTTCCCTCCATTACTGGTTATTTCTGATTTTTTTTTCTCTCAGGCATTTTCTATGAAAGATGTGTTAGAAAAATCCAAGTGTTTTTCCAGAATGTGACTGATTTTGATGAAATATTTAAAAATTAACAAAAAAACTCCAACAGCCTACCTCCCCCCCAAAAAAAAACCCAAAACAACAACAGCAAAAGACCAGCAAAAGGCTTTTCTCAAAGACTTTTGACTTTAAAGTGTCTGTTCTTCACCGGACAAGGCATAGTCAGTGGAAAGTAGTTGTTCCTGCCTTTAAAAGACAAGATGGCTTGCTACATTGTGTCTGTGTCTTCTGAATGTGGCTAAAAACCAAATTACCCTATTTAGATTATATTTATATGTATGTACAAGAATAGGGGAACATGACATGTTTATCAAAGTTAATCTCTGTGCTTTGGAAAGTAATTTAAGACTGGCATCTTACTAAATCCAGAAAACTACAAATAATTTATTCAATCCATACAAAATCAGACACTTCAAGACTTGTAAGAAAGACTAGATGAAAATTCTTTTAATGAGAAGTTAGGTGCTGGTTAAAAGTGATGACAATAGCTGGGTGAGATTAGATAGGTAGGTAGATCGACAAATAGATAGATAACATAGACACAGAGAGGTGCTGGGTCTTGGAATTAAATTCTCTGAAATGCCTTAGCCTCTGGTGCTCTCAGTCTCATAACAGATTTGTGATACGGACTTTTTCATCAGTCAAGAATAAAACTTAATCTAGAACTGCCATGTAATGTATGGGACAGTTTCTCCTAAGGTGCAAGGTTTATGTAAGATAACCATCTGTCTCATTCATGCTTATAACAGTTTGGGCAAAATAACTGTGGTCCCATCCCTCTCTCATAGCTGTCAAAATGCATTGAGCAGCCAATGATTCAGCCACTCTAGCAATTACCTAGAGCAGACCAAATTCTATGCATCTAACCAAAAATTACAAGAAAGCTGGAGTTCCAATATCCCTTCAAGAGAGCCTGCAACAACAAAGAAGTTTGCAATGCGTTGGCAAGAACTTAAATCAGTGAAAGGAATGGGTGTAAATAGGGAAAAATAATCAGATCATCATGACATCAGCATTTTAAGTACTTTGCCTTAAAATATGATATGTAATATAGAGGATAGCATAGAACATGTAGAAAAAAAAGGAAGCCTAGACAATAATTTCCAGTTTCATATGCCCATTTTGTGAAGCTAAGCCTCTCTTTTTGGACCACACCTATTTGTGACTTGAATATTGTATAAGAATATTCATTAACTGCTGGTGTAATTAGTTCATAAAGAGGCAAGAGGGAATATCTCCCCTCCTTTTTATATTTACTGTACCTATTTAGCCATTCAATTGCCCAAATCTTGTATAGGTGCTTAAAGGCACTGTTAAAAGTTCCAATTTTACATTGGGAATTGAGCAGGCAATATATAAACCAATACATGCACAAAATATTCTTTGGAAAAAGCATGACATCCCTGATGTAAGTCTATTATTAATGAGCTTGGTTCTGAATTAGTGTGTTTCAGTTGCAAGAGAACAGTAATACAGTTTAGAATATCCTAAAGCACTTGAATAACCTGTCCCATTTACAGCAGAACAGAGAAACAGCCCATGTTACTTTAACATACGGAAAATACTGTGTTTAATGAAGTTTTTCAAGTAAGCAAGGGCAAAACAACCTCAACAAAGATCTGGAGAACTGATGACTGTTCATGCTACTTTCCCAAGATCTCTGCTGTCCCACAGTATGATACCTGTCTCAATTTTTTTGCCAGTCTCAGCAGGTTTCATTATCCCAGTTCTGAAAGAAGCAGCCCAGGTTATAGAATTTTTCAAGTTTGCTTCATTTCACTGTAATGCTCTGTCTCTCTGATCTAATGCACCTAGGAATTTATATCACATCTATCACTGTATTCATCTGAGTACTTTTCTGTTTTACTGGAAAAGGATTCATTTCCACAGAAACTAGCTCTGCTCTGCAACGGAGTTTTCCAGAATTTTACTGGGGAAGTGTCGTGGTTTAACCCCAGCCAGCAGCCAAGAACCACGCAGCCTCTCACTCACTCCCCCACCAACGGGATGGGGGAGCGAATCAGAAGGGTAAAAGCTACAAAAACTCATGGGTTGAGATAAAGACAGTTTAATAGAGAAAGCAAAAGCTGCACACACAAGCATAGCAAAACAAGGAATTAATTCACTGCTTCCCAAAGACAGGAGGTGTTTAGCCATCTCCAGGAGAGCAGGGCACATCACGCGTAACGGTTCCTTGGGAAGACAGACGTCATCACTCCAGATGTCCCCCCTTCCTCCTTCTTCCTCCCACCTTATATACTGAGCATGATGTCATATGGTATAGAATATCCCTTTGGTCAGTTTGGGTCACCTGTCCCAGCTGTGTCTCCTCCCAGTCTCCCATGCATCCCCAGCTTCCTTGCCAGCGTGGCAGTACGGAAAACAGCAAAGGCCTTGGCTCTGTGTGAGCTCTGCTCAGCAATAACAAAAACATCTCTGCATTATCAACTCTGTGTTCTGCACAAAACCCAAACATAGCCTCATACTAGCCTCTGTGAAGAAAGTTAACTCTACTCCAGCTCAAACCAGCACAGGAAGGAAAACCAGAATGTGCTTTTCTGTAATCTAAAAAGTGGCTTTCAAAGAACTGACACTAGCTAATCTAGTGAAGACTCCAATCACTGATTCATCCGTCCTTCCTCCAGAATGACTTCCTAAAACATAATTATCAATACAGGTTATGTCCAGTTACGGCGCCTAAATATTTCCGTTTGAAATACTATAAGAAATAATTATCTCATGGCAATGGAAAATATGTTTTCTCTGAAGAAAATAAGGCTGAAATTTCACAAAGTCAATAAACAACTGAAAGTTCCTCTCAACCTACATTTTCATTCTGCCTTATGAGAGTTAGCTATAGCAAACATGGGTACCCAAGTTTGAAAAAGGGGCAGTTTGAGATGCTGGGAAATGAGCAATACAAGAAAAAAAGCATCTCATTTCAGTTTGTAATGTGCATGCCAAATTGTAATGGAACAGGAATAAGAACAGACCCATCCAGCTTTGTTTTCACACAATTTAGTTAACTTGTGCTTTTCTTGGATGGCTTATGTAAATAAACACACAGTGACTGACACAAAATAAAGGTTGTATGGTCACATATCAGCAACTTTTGAGGCTGGTGAAGATCTTGCATATCCCTTGGATATCATCATGGACCTGGTAAAAGCAGCAAGGAAATATACACATTCATCTCCTTTCTTTTTCCAGGGAAAAGACAATGAATCATCCCCATCCCTTACTCCATCAACCTTTCCTCTGTCACTGCCTTGAAAGGACAGTAGGAGAACTGCAGCAGAAGAGACATGGTAGTCAGCTGCATCCTCAAACGGGTAACTCAGGAGAACTGCTGACATCCCCCAGACTGACAGCTGCCTACACAGGGTGTTACGTCACCGCACCACACACTTAGTAACCAGGTGCGGCCAGGAGCAAGAAGCTAAGAGAAAGAAAAGGATAAATCATGTTTACAAACCACATGTGCAATGTCTTTCAGTCCATTTGTGGTCTTTCAGTAGCTCTATTTAGTATTCTGTACATCTGCTTGGGGTTTTGATTTTTTTTCCATAGCATTTCCTATCATATCAGCTACAGAATTGCCTACATGGAGGTATCCATAAATTATACCGCAGCCTAGGAGTTTCTAGTGTGTGAACAAAAGGCACAAATGCAAATGCAAGATGTTTAATTCGCTGTTTATGTGTGATGTTACCCAGGTGCCAGTGACATCCTTCTGACCAGCATAGAGGCACAAGGGACCAACCCAACATACATTTTTAATGTGATCAGCTGTGACAGCACATACACAGAGTAGACCTTGCAGCCTTAAAGCCATCCTTTTGGAACACTTCGAGGGGCCCAGAAGAAATGGTTTAATTAATCTTCTTTTTTTTCAGGATTGCAGCTTTTTTTTTTTAATATAAATTATGTACACTGAAAACCTGCCAATTATAGCAAATTAAGGGACTTGGCAAGTGCATCCCTTGGAGACAGATGGTAAATAACATTCAGATTCGGAGTTGAAATAGGGCTAGCGATTAACTGGTACAGGATAGAAAAGCAGTCCAAATAAATTAAATAAAAGGGTTTGATATGAATGCAAGTACTGTAGGTTGCTTTTTTTGTGTGTGTGATAATGATGGCACCAAAAATATTGATGATTCATAATTAATATGCTGCACCCTCTGATTGGCAGCAGGATTTTAGATCTTTAGCACTATTTTAAAAACCAGTGCCAGTTGTTTATTTTGCTTTCACAAGACTGCAAACAACTGTCATTTCATCCTCTCTGGAGGATCTGCCAGTTAAAAAGACAAGAGTGCAGCCTCACAACAAAGAGAAAGTGCCTCTACAAGTAGGAGGGGACCACAGGCAAAAATTCAGAGGAAACAGGGCCTCCTGAGATGCAGACTGCTATAGCAAGAGTGGAAGTACCTGAGAAGAGTACATTTGTTTCCAACTCGAGCTGCAAATGAAACAGGAGTGATGACCTCAGCCTCATCCCCTACTGACTATTTCTTCACTTCAAAAATTCACTGCACCTACTGTTCAAAATAAACCTGCCATCCGTGGCACAACAGAGGTGGTACTGATCAGAAATGCACTGGCAGAGCTGCAAGAGGGTAGGAAGAATTCTCAGCACTTGCGTGTGCTCTGTCTGGGAATGATTATTGCTAACCTGTCAGTCTCAGCAGCACTAAAATACACCAAATCTAATTTGGTTTAAAAATGCAAAAGCACAAAGAGATCTTTTTAAGAATCCAGCCAGAGATAAAAAAGATGACAAAGTCAAGAGTGTGTTAGTCATTTAATACATACTCTGCTTAGAATACTAAATTCAGGAAATGACTCAATCACGCACACAATTACAGCTATTTTCAGCTCATAAATGATGCAGTACGCCAATACTGATGCAAAAACATATCACAATTAGTTCCTGCAAATGCTCTTGCAACAAGGCATCATTTCCAAGGGAGCCTTCAACCTAATTATGGCAACAGAGTATGCCTCAGGGCACACCTCTCTATATGATTTCATTATTCTTGTAGGGTGACCTGACAGTGATGTCACCAGAGTGTTGCTTCACCTTGCATGCTCCCAAGCACGTGATAAGAAAGTTAATTGCTTTGATATACATGTAGAGGTTTCATTTTGCATTGGATGCTAGATGCACACACAGCAGCCCAGTCTCCAGTCTTTTCAAAGTAATATTTGTGTCCAGGAAGAATTAACATGGAATAATGTTTACATGTGACTGAGAAACTGAAGACAGGCAGTAGCTCATGGGATCTCTTCTAAGAATTGGTTTATTTATTCAAGAAAAATTGACATGTCAGTTAGTGACTTTTCTCACAAACATGAGGTCAAAGCTTTAAAGAAAACACACAAACAATAAAGCCACAAGAAATATCTCTATTCCACTTGTTCAGATTATGAAAAATCAAGATCATGAAAAATTCGGAGTAAAGCTCAAAATCTGGGCTACAGGAAAGTGCCAGAGCTCCTGCTAGATGCATTAGGACTAGGATGACAGAAGAATCTTCACCAGTATCTCAGCTGCCATGCTGAAGTTATTTGTAATCCACTGCTAAAAAAGAGGAGTCACTCACTCTTCATAAATCCCCCCAATACACACTCAAATGCAGTTAGAGCAATAGGAGACAGATCTTCAAATGAGGGAGTCCAGTTTTCCCTTGAGAATTATTTCATTCATAGCATTGCATAGTTTTTCCTTCTCAGTTTTAAATCCAGGCTGCAGTATGTCAATGTTATACGATTTTCCTTATGCTGGAAAACAAATTGCAGCTCAGGCAGATCATACCATTATATAGCAATATCAGACTGACAGATATTTTTCATGCATTTACAAAAATTCTGAAAGTTTACACACATTGTATTGTTAATGCTTTCTGCTATTTTAAATTTTCTATATTTCCAAAATTCTGATAAAAAGTGTGTGGTCAAGGTCTGTCCAATTACAAAAGTTATTTTTCTAGTCAAGGCCACTTCAAAAAAAACTAGAAAGCATAGACTCAACTAAGAATTACAGCATTTGAGTCAGCTTTGTGAACATTGCCATGAAATTCTGAGAAAAGCAAGGAAAACCTCAAGTTTCTCTGATACTTATCATTTACAGAAAAAAATCCCTTGAAAACCATAAATTCCTGTCTCTGGCGTGTCTTTGTATCAACAATTCTTATGTGTTTATGGCATTATCACTATGTTCAGACTAGTTTTACTTAGTTCTTTGTACATATAATAAAAGGAAAGGCCTAAATATTTGTGCAATGCAAACAAGTCTGTCTTGCAGAATTTCCCAGTCTCCAATATACAACATTATTCCTCTTCAAATTCTACTCTGTTTTAACCCGTTTGATCAAAGGATGTTCAAGGGAAAAGTAGGCTCTGCAGTATAGCTCATAGAGATCAGTGAAATGAGGAAAGCTAATCTGAACAATATTACTAAAATTTCCACAGATGACATGAAGATAATTCCAAATATTGTACAGTCTTTTCCTTATACACAGGTAAGAAATGAGCAATGTTGTTAAGTGATTTTTTTTTTTGGTGGTGGTTGGTTGGGATTTTTTGCTAGTTTTATGAGATCAAGAAAATAACACATGTAACCATTAATGGCAGGATGGAGGGGGAGGGTGTTCTTCTGAGGGAGAGG
>NW_008687140.1:15724-43156 GCF_000695815.1 Acanthisitta chloris | reverse complement strand
AGGAATTCTAGAATCATAATAACAGCTTTGTTTATGCTGTTGTGTTTGGGGTGTTTATATATATATCCCTGATTGTTTGGTCAAGAACTGGACAAACACTGCAAAGCAACAGTTCACAAACTTTTTTTTTTTTTTTGTTCTGAACAACTGTTTATTTTAACTGTGGTCCTGTGCCTTTTCCATTATTTTACAGGAAAAAAAAAATATTTATTTATTTATTTATTTAGGCATGTGCATGTCTGCCTAGAGAATGGCTTCTCTCCCGGTGGATGCCTGTATTCTCATATGAAGGATGAAAGGTATGGTTTTTCTAGGCCACATGGTATGGCTTATCCAATAAAATGCAGCAAGAATGCTGCACAACTTAAGCAAATTAAAGAGAGGTAAGTTAATTGGGTAAAGCACATTTGTATTAATAGCATGGAAAATATTTTTTATTGAAACATGCATTGGTAGACACCTGATGATGGCTAAGGACGTTTTCTGAATTCCACCAAGGGCAGAACTCAACATTTAATTTTCTTAGCAATTCTTGGTCCTGTCCTACTTAACATCTAAAGACATAAAAGCTGGAAAAGATAGTGTGGCTAAACCTGTGTTTCACTAGCTTTTTACTTTGATTGTTTGAGTCATGACAGTGCTACCCCCACATCAGAGTTCACCACACTTGTTTCTCTCCCTGCTCACCACTTAAAGATGGTCACTGCCCTGAATAACTGGTAGTTCAACAGGAAGGTAAAGGAAAACAGCTGGCTTTAAAAAGCAGATGGGTGGATCACATGGTAATAGTGAGAGCATAATTAACACAAGCATCATCAGTCACGGCACACCAGCTGCCAGCAAACCTGCACACACTGCTTTTGTGTTGTTTTGGCTTCTTCAGAAGGAAAAACCTCTTTAAACAAAGTTGAGATTCTCAATAAGGCTTTTTCTACTTAACTCGGGACTCTTGCCGAGTACCTCTCCAGCTGTGTGAACCCTGGCCCTGCCACAACATTATGTAAACTATTGATGAGCTCTCCGAAAAGATACAAATCTCAGCCAGGTCTGATGATTCCCCTGAGCTGTGAGAATTAGATTAAAGCAGGAAGCCAAACACACCAAAGGGGAAAAAATATGAGACTATAATTCCTTTGAGAGAATAATGGAAGGAACTATATCACAGCAGTGCAGAAAACAATTTCACAAGGCGTAAATGAATGCAGAAAAGAAATCCTATAGCACTCCTTTTGTGCTTGGACATATGTGTTGCCTCTTGACTCAAATTTTAAGTGGTTCCCTTAAAAGTAATTTAAGAGTTTCATTAAGGATCTAGATGGTTCTTTTATGAACATTGTCATCTAAAGGTCAGGGACCTGGGAAGGCTTCTCAGATGCACAAGTCCAAGTGAGTTCTCCAGCCAAGATCCCTGCTGGAATGAGACCTAATTATGCTGTATTCTGCTTCTCCACTGTATCACTGCTTTCTTTGAGAATGAAACCTGAGTTTGGTGCCCTTGAGAGCCTAACATGGTATGATCCTGGCCACACACCTGAACAGCACCCAACAGGGCACATTGCAGCATGTAATATATATATGTAATATATGTGACTGTCTTCCATCAGGAAGAACGGATGATAACAACATATTTTGATGCAATGTGTAAGCACATCGATTTTTTTACAATTGCCTTATTTGCTCCCTCCCTTTCTGTCTTATACAGCTCTGTGTGTATGCGTGTGTTGTATGATCTATGGTAGCTAGACCAAACAGTACAATGGTAGCATCAAGCCAGTAATCAGGAAATATGACATAATGTGACTGAACCAGTTTCATTCTACTGAAGAACTAACCATAAACATTGATGAAAATAATAAACTAAATCAAATGTTCTGATATATATAAAAATATTATTTTTCTTCTGTTCAGTTTTCACACATTTATTTCTTATCATCCTGATTTAGCAGAGGGTTTTAAAGAGATGTGTCAAAATATCATAATATAGGCTATTTTGGTATCAAAGTGGAAATTAGAACTTTCAGTTGATTATCTTAACTTACTATAATTAACACTCACGTGTTTGTGAAGTTCACTTCTCGCTTATCTAACAAACTGAACAACTGTGAAATAAATAATATGAAAATACTACTGAAACTAAAAATTGATTGAGAGTTTTTTCATAACTTGCATCCTTTGAAAACAGATTGCCAAGAGCCAAAGTTGTTCCCAGGAATAGATCAGGTTTTATACATTTTTTACATGGAAAAAAATGTTGACTTTTTTTTAATATAAACAAAGAGAAAATAACTCTTCAGTTACAGTCTACTTCTTACTTTGGAATATTTGATTTTTATTTGTAAGAGTGATCAAAAATTAAACACTTCATGATTAGCTAAATGACATGTTTCAGGTTTTTTAATATTTTACTAGAACATCACAATTGTTTCCTTCTTAGGTCTAACTGAAATTTTCCAATATTGGTAGAAGGCTGTTGATGACCACTGCTAAAGGTATCTTTCTTAAGTAAAGGAAAAGAAATAGATGATTGATTTAAAGGCCGAGCAAGCAAAGACATATTCCAGACGAAAAAGAAATTTTCACTTACTGGATTAATTTTCACAAGGAAGTGACCCATACTATTCACCCCATTTATGTAATAAATGGTTTAAGGCATGAGATTTCAGGAGCTCAACAAAATTACACACTAAAAAGTTTAAAATGAGGTTCCAAACATTTAAAAAAAAACACCCAGGTGTTCAATTGCTAGTATACAAGGAACTGAATAATTTCTAAATTACTCTCCAAAAGCATATGACACTATGTTCTTGTTAAATATGTTCTTTGTACTCTTAGAGGGGATATTCTGACTTAAGATGTTGATAGACTTAATCAGTAATTAGTAATCCATGATTTTATGATTTAATACTTGAATGAATCAACATGCAGGCAAGGACTATTACTCATTTTTTCCTAATAGACATGGTGAAATACAGAATTAAGTGAACGGATCGTGGTCACACATAGGATCAGCAATAAAAGCAGTTCATCTTGAACACAGTGGGTCAGATATGCCAAATACACTTCAGCAAGTGAAATCACTTGTAACTGCTCAGAAGTTTTGAAGCCATGTATCCAATCTTAGCTTAAACATGAATGCCAGTACTCTGGCTATACTTTGAATCAGTTTTTGTTCACTATTTCTGTCCATCAAGTCATTTCATGAAAGGTCTGAACAATCAGCCACAGGGAACAAAGTTTTTTTGAAGGAAAAAAACCCAAATTTTCCTTTTGAAGTACTTTCCTATTTCCCCTTCCCCCATCCAGCTGTTTGTAAACATAGCAGCAATAGTCTTGGTTTTAAAGTAAATAGGCATTTACTTTTTCAAGCATGCTCATTTACAAAAGTCCACTTTCATCTCCTGAGATTATACAGATACTTTTGGGTGATACTCTCTGTTGTCCCTTTCCTAGATGAAATTCATACTTTACTCATGCTTTATAAAATAATTTGTGTTAGTCTTGAACTGACTGAAAGACTACTTCTTGGTGCAAATTATATATCATCTCTTCAGAAATGCTTCTATCTATCACAAAGAAAAGATCTTCCTGGCCTACAACGACCACCAGACTATGCAGGACACAATATTTAATGGTATGTTTTCTGCTTTTTATAGATTACTACATCACCTTACAGGAGCATCATGCTATTCAATTTAGGTTGTGATGAGTATCTTAAGTGTATCTGAATAGCAGTTAAAATACCTCTCAGTTTTTGCACAGCCTGTGCCCTTTGAAAATACATACTATGTTGCATCTTGGGAAATATGAGACAGTACTGGAATATTGTCCCTGGCTAAGAAGGAAAGACTTCTAGCCTAAGTAAGGCATTGAAAGTCTTACATTGTTGAGCAAAAGGAGAGAGGAGGCTGCAATACAGCCTTTTCCAGGTATCCCATCTTAATGTTTATTGTATTTATGGCTAGCACTGGCAAACACAGAAATACATGTTGCTTCACTAGAACATAGGCATATTAAATATCTTCTGTAATATTATGTTACAAAAGGCTTTCATTGAGTTCACTTGAAATATTTCAACTCTTTCAAATTGATTATATTAGGAATACTGGTTATATTGTAGCTTGTCAATGTTGTGTAATTTCAAAGAACTGGGCGCAAATCTTTCAAGAGGGAATAAGTATGTTTTTTCCCAGGGTTTGCTCTTTTCTAATTCTCCATATTCTGTGGTGTACACTCCATTGGAACAATCACAAAGAGTATTGCAATTCTTCTCTGCAACATTTTTAATGAGACATAATGATAAACCCTCTTTCTGGTAAAGCAGTGGAAATAGAAATTTGTCAAAGTAAGAAAACTGCAATCTCCTTTTCACCACAGGCAGAATTAAAAGAACACTCCTAAGACTTTGTAGATATTGCAGAGTTTAAAAAATTTTTAATTTATTCTTGATGTTGGTATGCCCAAAAAGGTAGCCCAACTCATGTATGGACCCTGATACTCCATAAGCATATTTGACTGGTATTAAACAATAATTAAGGTATTAAATAACAGCAAATAAAACATTATTCTAGCTCTGACTGGGGGTCTAAAAACATGAAGTAATCCTCAGGGCTCTGTGGACTTTGTTTTGCAATGTTTTCAGTAGCACATTCAGAATATAAGAGCAGTATATTCTAAAGAGGGGTGGGGAATGCAGCTAAATTTTTTTTCTTCACCTTCACAGCAAGTTAACAGGAGGACTTTACTTTGGTTGATGCTTCAACTTAGTCCAAGGCTTTTTCTCATTGTCTTTCACTCCCTGTTTCCCCACATTAACATTTGGTATGCCACCAGCCTATTAATAGCTTGTATAAGCATGCGCTGCAGACATATTCACCAGCACAGTTGCACATATGGCTGTCACTCCATGTTCTGCACTGAAGGATGGATCCTTGCGGAAAACATTTCTGCCCTCAGACTTCCACTAGCCAACTTGACATCTTCCCCAGATCAGAGACCCTTGCTGGCACCTCCAGGGGCATGCTTGGGCCTATGCACATGCTGGCTCCATGAATATTTAACAGAGAAATTGAGAAGAGGCTTGCTAGTGATCCATCTGTTAAGCTGCTGGAGCTATACCAGGGACCCACGAGTTGGCTGCAGACTTCTTCCGTAATAATGCCAAGGTTCAACAGAGAATTTAAGGTATTCAGTTGATCCACTGCCCAAAGCTGCCTACTGGCACGGAGAGTGGCCACAGTGCATAGCTGGTGACAGCAGATATACTACTGAATAAAGCCAAAGCTATCTCTGAAATAATCAGCTGTGACTAATAATAAATAGTAACCTTACGCTATCTCTTTTTAAGATAAATTTAGGATGTTTCTGCCCTATTTAAAGTAGCTAAGGTATGCTGCTTCTCACCTGATTTTAGCAAAGCCTAGTATTATGCTAGCATGCCAAATAATATCCCTTGGACTTTTTGGCTTCCAGAACTCACTTCCCTATCCAATGCTGCATAATAATAACTGTATTTTGGGAAGAGAGAATGGGATAAGAGGGAGAATAACACAACAGATCAGTCCATTATGCCACCTCATGCCACCTAATGAAATATATTTGTTGCTTGAGGAATGATATCAGGATTTCTAATAGATCGTTGATGGGTCATGAAAAAGTTGAGTCAGCCTCCTGCAGGGTATAGCACTCCTGTGTGAACATGGAAGCTGTGGAATAACATCTAGGTTTTCTCTCTCCCTTTCATAAGATTCATAGATTTTGTTTTTGTCCTTTAAAATTGAAATGATCTTGTGCTTTATAAGTCAAGTAAGCCACATTAATACTTTTCAGACAAGTTCAACTATTTTAAAAGAAAGGTTAGAAGAGAACAGTTGGTCGTTTTTTCTCAGTGTGAAGCAACAGTTTTGACTTTAGGTTGGATCCTACTGCATTTTCTTTTTTCTTTTGGTCTCCTCCTCCCAACTCACAATCTCCATGGGAGTCATTCAAGGCTGGAACAAAACTCTAAAGGTTTGCTCCTTTAGAATTTTTTTAGCTTGTTTAAGTAAAATTCTTAACAAATGAGGTTAGTTGACACCATATGAACTGGATGTCAGCAAATACAGGAAGAAGCTGTGTTCAACATAATGACCTCTAGTTATTCTTAAACTCTGCAGGGCAAAAATATAACCCTGTCTACTAGGTTATAGTGCTGAAAAAAAGACTTCTGTTTGTCTACATTGACAGCAATTGGCAGCATCATGAGAGCTAACTCAGTTGTTAAAACCATGTCTAAACACAGTAAAAATATCCAAATGCAGTAAAGCCCTTAAGTACCATTAAAGGGACAGAGTAGTTAGTAAAACTAAGGCTCTGGTTTGATGGCACCATAAATCTGTCTTGAGTTCTCCAACTTAATGGTGTACAATATGATGCACAGTCCTGCTCTGGCTGAAACTCATAAGCTTGCAAAAAAAATCATCCTTTGTTTTTTTATGACAGGCTGCTTCCATACAAATATGTTGGTTCATGAACATCTGGTCCATGCAAGAGTTTCTCTGGACTTCCCCATTTGATCTAGTCCTGCCATTTCTGCTTTCTATCTTCAGAGTACTCTGGAGGTCACCAGCCTTCTCTAAACATAATCTCAGAGATTCCATTTTGGCTGTATTTCTATTTTTGTTTCTCATTGTGGTTGAACCTTTCCTGATCATGGAATTCTGGGACATCTTTTAGTAGACATTTATTTGGCACCCAGCAGCTGGCGCAGTGTCTGAGTTTGTCCACTTCATGGCTTTGTTTCTGTCTGTTTGGTGGCTTTTATTTTCCTACAGTTGTGTCTTTTGGTATCCAAACAAGAGCTGTTGGCCCTACCAGAACTCTGGCAGTCCACACTAGGATATTATCTGCCATTGTCTTCTGTACAGATGCTTCAGTGGAAGCTCCAAAGCAGTCTTGAACAAGACAGGCCAAGACCAGGCTCCAGAAGGGACTACAAACAAAGCCAAAGGATAGACAATCTGATGCTGCAAGATTAACATACCTTTAGTAAGAAGCACACCAGAGCACCTAAGGAAGCCTTTTAATGCTAGTTCATTTCACTCAAGGAAGAGAGACATTCCCAAAAACCATGACAGGCCCATCCAGAGAGTGAATCTTTGCCATTAGCCATTACCAGAATCAAACAATTGATCAGCTTATCACAGATGAGAAAATGCAGCCATTTTTCCAGTCATTTGAAGATGAAGCCTTAACGTCATTTTCTGGGGATGCAGTTAGGCCCTAGATGCTTGGCTAAAAAGCTGACTATTCTGTGCTGACAGTTACCCACCTGCACCAGTTCCATTCTATTTGTCTAAGCCTACCTCACAGCAAGGGCCTACAAAAGGAGCCTACACTTTAGGTCTGGGAGCCACCCTAACTGGAGTCATACTCATATCACACAGTCTGCACACTTGATTAGGCTGGAACTAAAAGACAGATTTTTCTTTAGAAATCTCTGAGGACATCTACAGATGTACAGAAATCTCAGTGACAGTTCATTATAGTCAAGGAAGCATTTGGTGAAGTAAGGCCAGCCTGTATTCACATTTCCCCTCCTGAATAATTACCAATCATATGTTACATCTCAGAAATGTGGTACAAGACTGAACTATAGTTCAAAACACTGATACAGCATCCACCAGATGGTCCTCAGTATATAAAGTCTCTTTCTTGATCCTGTGTGGGTTGCTTTTCGTGACCAAGAATTCAGCATTTGCCTCAGTCCCCATGCACAATAGCAGTATCATTCTGTATTTGGCTAGACTTCTATTGATCTTGGAGAAAATCAGTTTCATCAGTAGGTCGCATCACAGCCATTTTAAAGACACTAGCACAGGTCATGGCAGAGAGCATCACTGACACTTTCAGTTATTTTACACTCATCAGCTTTAGCTGGATTGATACTATTTTCTCATTTCAAGTGGATTTGGCATAGTAGAGGTAACCCTGTGACATATCTAAGACACACAAGGTGAGTTAGGTGCTGGAAGTGTTAATCTCTTCTTCATTGACTGCAGGATATAACACTACATGCCTTGGTTTAAGATGGCTACATCAAAACAAAATGAATACCACCTATTGCACAGGTGTGAGGTGTATGCAAGCCTCTAAACAAGACTGTGGGAGCAGAGAGAACTAGCAAATCCAGGCAAGAAGAAAAGCCAGCATGTCTCTGCTGGTGCTACTCAGTGCTAATGAAGCTCCAACACTTTTTCATCACTGCCTGCCTGACAATTGGCTAGATGATGTTCTGCTGATCCAAGTGACCTTCTGGATGCAGGTGTTGGTGTACGTGACTAACCTAGGAATTCCAGTACAGTTCACAGTGGAACTACTACACATGAGTTGCCTTTGAAAAAAGTCAACCCAGGGCCCAAAGTTTGCTACCATTGGTCTTTAACCACTGCCCCCTTCTCAAGACTGTCCAAGACCACTGGGAGTCAGTCACTGCTTCATGATAGATTTGCCCTTATCCTTAAATACAGTGCCTCTACTTACAATAGTTCCAGTCACAACCCAGAGCTCAGAAACTCCCCAAAGGACTTAGCAAGAAGAGGTCTCTCATCTAACTAGTAAAATCTACATGCTGCAAGAAAACAACGGCAGCTTGAAGAGCCATACCACATCTTCACTGACAATGTACAGTGTGGACAAGAAGCTGCGTGCACTTTCAGAAGCCAGTCATTGCACACATTAGACACAGACAGTCTTAACCACACCAGTTATGTGTGTGTTAATTGTTCTGCATCAATCATCAGGCCATATCATGCTGCTTGACATCTTATATACTGTCTAGGTTGCCAGTGTCCAGTGTCCTACACACATGGTTACACAGGGATTTCTAATGCTTACATGTCTGAGATCAAGCTTGGGAGGTGAACCACACCTCACAGACCTTCCTGCTCGGAAGCATCTTGTCCTGTCAGCAGCAGTTGTTCCCGACGCAGAGTCTGAGATTCCCAGACCAGCCAGTAGTCCTTCCAACCACTTTCAGTATAGTCCCCTTAATGCCCAAAGCAGTAGTCACAGAAATTTTATCTTCAGGGTCCTCCTACAAGACTATGGGGAAATATTGGTCAACTATAGACATATCCCCAAGGATTTTGGGAGCCAGTTTTAGGAGATTATTACCATGTGCAACTAACTTTCTGACCACCTTATGAAGGAAGGTTCATTACCCCAGTAAATCTTTGATTTTGCCTGATTGTCAAAACCTGCAATGAGGTTTGTCCCAACACTCTGTTGATCAAAGCTAATTACCAGGCAGGCACTGTAGACCCTTACAAGTTTCACCATCTGAGGACCTAATTAGACAAACAGAATTTGTAAACCATGTAAGACACTTAATGGCAGGAGGCATCTGAAGTCAAGGCTGGAGTTAATATTGACGACACAGAGGTATTCCAATCATCATTATGTAAACCTGTATAGCTTTGATCCCATGATAAAAGTCAGTTCTTTTAACACTGAATTAGAGGGCAATTAGTTTACACACACACACACACACACACACACAAAATCTTGGGAAGAGATAGTACTGTTTATATCCTTAGTTAAAAAGGAAGAATTTAAGCATTTGCATACAAAATGTTTAGCATTTCTGCTGAAAATGGAAACAAGCAGCACAGGTTTGACCTGTAGTGTAGAGTGGTGTAGTGGAATCTGATCCCTGTAATCTAAATATACCCTGCAAACAGCCATTCCTGTGGGAGGGCTGCACGTAACAGCAGCAATGATAAACAGGACGATGCATAGCACACAATTTTTTGCTTCTTTAAAAACATGATGTTTCTTAATGGAATTTGAAGTCAGTGTGTCCCTAATTCTCTCTTTTAATAATTCCAGTCCCTTCCATTTTCCCAAAACATCATCTTTCGCACACTGCTCTCCTCATTTCTCCTGCCACACACAGCTTGCCTGGCTCAGAGCTTGCCTGGCTCAGAGCTATGCTGCACTGATCAGCTAGTCAGTACTCATACCTTGACTGGCCACACAGATTCCTCTTCTCAGAATGGATAATGGACTGAATTCTAACAGGATTTCTCTCCAGAACATTCACTATGGTTTCTACCTAGCCACTTCATGCCATCTCTCCAGTCTGAATTTCTTTCATCATTCTGCTACCAACATTTCCTAAGCTGATGAACGGGTTTCACATCTACTGGTCATGAAAGGTGTGGGCTGTTGGGAGGAAGCTAAAGGGAAAGTGACAGACAGAGCAGACAACATAATTTGATAAGCTGATTTCCTCAGGAAGATGGGATAAATGCATAAGCAGTATGCTTCTTTTTCCTAATGATGATCCTTTCTAAGGACACGGGCACTTAAAGCAAGCAGATTTCTTTATTACATTTGAAAGACATTCTTCAGAAGTTTATGTGGGTGTACACCTATACTGCCACATGAAACAGGACCACTCACTGTCTGAATGGCTTTGTTTGACTGCGTCCACACTGCAGAGCAAGTGACCCTGTGTCTTTTTTGGTTTTGATACATATTAACCTCTGCTTACCTCAGATTCTAACAGAAATGGCTAGTGTCAGACAGCCTGTCAAAGGAGTCAGCTGTGACCCTGTAGACAAAGACTTTGGAAAAAGTACCACTGATAGTTTCTACGCTCACTAAAATTAGGATTCTTAGTGGACAGGTCAAGGTCTCTTTACCATGTGGTCTATAAGACAAAACTACACAGCGATGATGAATGTGTCAATGTTGTGATGGATAACTCCAAGAAGTAGGGACTTCTGGGTTCTTTGCACAGCATGTAGGAATAATGAACTCACAAATCTCCACGGGGAAGACTTTCACCAGTCCTCCATCACCACCTACACACACACACAAAGAACACCTTCCCTCAAAATCTGTCCTTCCAAAGTTTCAGGGGATATTTCAGCACTCTCCAGCAGAATCAGCCCTCAGGAAACAGCTCTGTTTTGTAAGACTGAACTGCTTTCCTTGCACTCTGTCAGGCTTCCTTTGAACAGCTGGTGTCATCCAACCCATACTTTGTCTACCCTACCCCTACAGGCAAATCAGATATGTGCTTATTTCCCTGAGTCTCTTGCTTGTAGTAAACTTATCTCAAACATGTGATCCAATCACAATACTGTGAAATAGATGTTACTACAGATTTATAATGGAGTTAAATTGATTCTCCATTCCCACTAGCATCTCCACTAGCAATGGTTCTTGAAGACATAAACTTCTGTTTAAAGTTATGGTGTTTTTAGAAGGAAGTGCTGCAATAAAAGATAAAAAATTCCGATCTTTGCCCTTGCTGTTTATTTCCTCTTCTTCCAAAACCTTGTGAAGAAAGAGTGATGTGATGACAAGGAAAATATTTATTCCTCTCGCTGCACTGGGACAGGGTGGGGGACATACAGGAGGAAGACAGAACCATAAGGAATGAAGGGAGCTTTATAAGGCAAAACTGTGAGCCAGGCATGAGTGAATGTTGCAGAAATTTATCAATGATGTTTGTTTGACAAATGTTTTCTATGTCAAATATTACATTTTATACCCAGTCTAAAAAGTTGATTTAATACTTATATATACAGAATAACTTATTTGTCAAACATATTATTTGATGAAAGGTGACAATTTATTGACTAATGGTTGGCTTTTGTTAATCAGATCTCAAAGTCCTCAGTCAGGAGGCCAAATCCTGAAATTTTTAATTTGAATGAGTGGCTGCTCCACACCAGGGTACACAGCTGTTCACTGCAGTCAAGATGGTGCTATTCACCTAGTAGGAAATGCACAGGAGATGAATCCATGCACTTGAGATTCTGATTTTTGGTCTGAAGGGTGCATTTCAATGGCCATTGTAAATAAACAGCTTTTTTTTCTCCCAAATATCTCCAACATTCTCTCTCTCTATCCAACTGCAGATGTTTGTGCTATTAAATGGCATGAAAGTACCAATCTTGAGAAGTCACCATCATCAAATATTTGGTCTTAAAAATACAGATTTAACTGGCACACAGGAGCAATGTATACCAGGAAAAGGACTCGGGAGATCAGCAGAGTCATCCAGAATTATAACAGCTGAAGCTACAGTTATCATCAAAACAATTTATCATTTTATATATGCATTTAATTAACAGTTAATGAAGTATTACACTTATTGCTGAAATAGACCAGATTTTTGATGTTTCTGTCATTACTACTGACCTTTCCAAGCAATCCCATACTAGTTCTGGTCAGCTTTACATGGTGGTCATATAAACTTTGCAGCATCAAAAAGAAATATCCTTCCTGCTGCTGACCTTCATTTGACAGGGTCAAGGAAAAAGGTATGAAGACCGTGAGTGCCCATGTGAGTGCAGGAAGGTGGAAACTGGACGGGATGCTGGGAACCGAAATGCCAAAATTCCATAAACTTATAGAGTAGAAGATATTTTATTATTTATTTTGACTTGTATTTTGCCACTGCACCAGCCCATCACTCTACTGCCCACTCTATCCTCATTTCATTTTAACAAACAGTGCTAATTTTGGGCAGCTATGAAGAAAATGTGCTGTATGAAAGCAGGAGTTGTTACTATGTGAAAATAAAACCAAATTAAAAATTATTCCAATAGCTGTCACTGCCTAATGATCAGAAGAAATCCTGTATTGATGTCTAAACCAGAAATAATATACTGTTTTACTGACTTATCTGTATCTAAACAGAATCATACACTTGGAATGCATTTGCATATAGATTTGAACACTTCTTCACTCAAATTACTGCAGAGAAACAGGATTTATCCTATTTGATTGCATATGTACAATAGCACTTCAGATTACTTGCTTGTGTCATGACTGCATTTTTCTTGCATTTCTGCTGCGTGTGAATGATTCAGTTTAGCTGTACTGTATGCTATTACCTCATAGTGTGATGCTGTTGCCAGAGAGGCATGCAAAGAGAATAGGCATCCTATACAACTTGATATTCACTGGGAATTGCACTTGAGTTATTTCTCATGTGTGACTGCCTTTTCCCCACCCTCAACTTTATAACTGCTGCAGAAGATCAACTGAAGAAGTCAGAGTTAGAAGAGAGCTATTGATGCTAATTGCACTTGATAAGAATGTTCTACACAAAACTCCTGCTTTAAAAGATATCATCAGAAAGATCTGATTGGATGGAAATCAGAGAATAAGAGCAGAAGTGCCTACCTGAAGATATTTGGATGACTAATGGAATATAGAAGCAGGTCCTCGTCACTTGAACAGTGTGCCTGAATTAACCAGAATGAATGTAGGTTCTACATGGACTATATTGCTAAATTCAAGGCCAAGTGAGATTTTAGTGTTTAGACTAGCATACCCTCTTTTCTCACATTTTCTGTCTCTTCCTCATTCTTTCTCCTTTCTACATTTCTGTTTAAACTCTCTATGGCTTGGTAAGAGCATTCCAGTAGTATCCACAACTCAGGACACCTCACACAGTGTGTGCCCACAGAGATCTGTCATCCCAGAGTTGGTGCTTTCCCTGGCTCAGCCAGCCTACAGCCCTCCACAGTGAGACAGAAAGGGCACCGAAGGGGCTATCTCCTACCCAGACCCGTATCTGAACATCCATCTAACCCATGTCTTCCTGAAGCCCTGGCTCCATGATACCTTCCTGTTGTCACAAGATGGGCCACAGGAGGCAGAGGCTCCACCACATATTGTTTGCAAGAAGGGAAGAGAGCAGAGCTGGCAGAGTCACTCTGTGCTGCTGCACAGGTTGATGCCTGTAGTACCTGAGAAAAGGTGAGATAAGCACCAGAAATTGAAAGAAACTTCTGGTTCTCATTTCTCTTATCAGGCTTCCCACTCAGGGAGGTACCTAACATACACACCTGCACTGTGGTTGATAGGTTTTTACGTAAAAACCCCCAAACATTGACATGAAAATAAGTTACAAGCCATATTCAGTGTAACTGGTTATGTAGTAAAATGAATATGTAAGGAAAACTGATGTGTATAGGTATAGATACAGATATAGATTATTTTTTAAATAAATTACAGATATCACCTTCATGCTCAGCTTTGCTCACTTGCACAAGTGTCCAAACAAAGATACATCTAATAGAAACTACCAGAACTTTTCTGATAGCCAAAAATGTCCAATATATGACCTGTATTCTCTGGGGTGTCTGTGTAAATGCTGTGCCATTCAGACCAGGGACTGAATTTCACTGTATATGTATTTGTGTTGTGTTTTCTTATTTTCAGTGAGTTTGAATTAATCCATTACCAGAAAAAAAACTGTGACATACTATGACACTGAAAGCAGAGTAGATGAAAGGAAGAGAAAAAATATGAGCATCAGGAAATAAAACCAAGTTAAAGCGCTGAATTTTGAAGTCTGCAATCGGGACCAAATTTTCTACTGGAAATTAAGGCATGCTATTAATATGATTCCTCATGACACTACAAAAGGAATCTTGCAATAAGGCAATTCAGGTAAAGAAGCTAACTTTAGTGTTCTTCAGGGAGAAGTAAAGCTCTGAAAACACAACTGCAATGTAGAATCTGTTTATAACCATTAAAACTTTTCCAAGTTTCAGAGGGATTCAAAGGGGGGAAAGGAAAAGTAACAGAACTGAGAACATTATCCACTTTGAATGTTATCAAATTTAAAAGTATCCATTTTTTAATGCTAAATATAGGCTAAAATACTCACTAGAAACTATTGGCATTACCCATGTTTTTCCATTTCAATAAATTCTTGTCTAATATATTCTAATCATAAAGGAGAGATTAAAATCATTATGTGGTTTGTCTTGTTTACCAATACTTTGAAAACCAAAATATTGGTTTTCAACTAGTACATCTTACATTAGAATGCTAATTAAAAATACCATAAGCATGGGTTGCCAAGAAAATCCTGAAAGAAAATTTGAGCTCTTTTCCATGGAAACAACTTTGAAATTTTTAAAGGTTTTGCTGAATTGTTTTGTTGTTCTGTTAATAAAACCACAATTACGGGGGCGGGGGGAGTGTTAAGAATGAACAATACACTGGACTCATTCTGTTGTAAGGAACCATCACATTCTAAGTATTTTTTGCTGTGTAGAGTAGAAGGCTATGATGTAAGTGTTTTAAAACAAGTACTTGGATACTACGTAAGGTATGTCTTAATGGACACTTTATTTTACTGCTTTGCATTGGAGCATTACCACACACTGGGCTGTCTTGGAAAGAACCTAGTCATTGCTTACAAAGTCTCAGAGAAGTCAGCAGAACTTTTATACTTCTTAACATCACCTTGTGTCCAGGTTATCTAGCACATAGCAAGAAACATGCCATGATCACATCAGGCTGGTCACCATCATTCTGCAGTAGTGGTCTGTCTGACCATAACATCTGCTCCATAAAACACCGGTCAAGGAACAATAATGCTGAGCCCCTGCTTCACTGCAGTGCCCATTAACTTGGGCCCAGAAAAAGTCCCCATCATTTCCCATGTGCAAAAATGAGAATAACACCTAACTTCTCATAATATAAAGACGGCCTCACTGCTCAGTTTGTTGTTTTATACAACCAAGGAGGAAGTAGCTCTGCTCACACTGGCAAGCCCTCCCTAGTCTGCCTGCACTTTGCAAGTATGTCCTCACTGATCCTGGACCAGCCCTCCACAGAACATGGTTTTCAGAGCACTGTGTGCTTTGGGTGACATTTTCAGAAGCACAAGAGAAGCTTTTGTATTGGGCTGTGTACATATCTGGAGGTCAACACCAAACACAGCAAATCTGTATTGCCTCCCTGAATAGATAAGCCCCAAGCCCTATTATCAAATAAAGAGATCTTGGCTCTGAAGTGCCTAAGTCACTTTTGAAAAAATATGATCAGGTGCTTTTGTAAAATGCAAGTTGTTTGACTGCTTGGCTCTTGAAAGAAGTCAGCTGCCTCATATACACAGAAACTTTGACAGACTCAGTAGCACACAAAAAGTACACATTTAGCCAGCTGCCTCCTTCCTTCTGTGTTTAAAGTACAATTTCCTACAGGGAAGGAGAAAGATCAGGAGTCTATCTCACTTCATTTACCCTCAGACACAGAAATACAAGGTGATATTTTGAGAAGCAGCATGAAAAAATCCATCACGAAAGATAAAAGACTATCGTTTCAAAACCTGCCTGTTTCCTCGGAGAGAGGGGCTTTGTGATGGAAGCTCTTTGTTGTTGAGGAGAAAGCATACACGTATATGTAAACATATCCCACATAGTCTGTGACGCACTGATTCCCTTCTAAACATAGAGCATGTTATCAGCACTGCTGTACGTATCAGCAGCTGAGTGGCTGCTCAACACCATGTTTATCTAATGGACCATAATAGACAGAACAACTGAGCACAATAGACAGTGAGATGTGTAAGTATGTTGTGAGCTAGTATAAGTCCTTTTTTTCTCTTCTCCAAACGGGGAAAGGAGGGGTTGAGGGTATTACACAAGACAGATCACACGGCTGTCCAGCAGCCACTGAACCATACCATAAAGGCCTTGTTTAGATAAATAATGACTCCTTTACTTTATTCTTAGAAGTGGAAGTCTCTAGAACTGAAACATAATGTCCCACAAATGTTTCTGGCATCTGTTTTTCAGTGAGAGGATTGGGCCATTTATAAGAGGATCCATTTTCACAAAGGTCTGCACTGTTGTAGAGAGAATTCATCTCTTCCCATCAATAGATCCCACCCACTTACAAAGGGCAACAAGGCAATGAGCTAAGAGTTTCAAGGCAGTGTTTTGGAAATGAACTAGGCAATCAAATCATGTGTCTTCCTCAGGCGTCTTATGAGCATGTCCCAGGAAGAGAATACTAAGCAAGGGAAAAACAGTTATCACCTGAAAAATTTACATTATAAGGTATTTCCTTCTCCATAGTTCGCATTGTTGGATTTTTTGTTTGTTTGTTTTGGGAGTTTAGCGTATGTTTTTTTTAACTTTGTAATCAAGAAATCTTTTAGAATTCAGCTTCATAGTTTGCTGCGTTCTGGAAATTAGAATAATGAAGCTGACATACTTCCATATATAAATGCAAAGGCTTAATATTTCCTTATAAACTCAGTATCTGAAGGCATTTGATTCACAGAAGACTTCACTACTCATATGACAACTACAGCAGTCTGAAAGGAGATATTTTGTCTCATCTCAGAAACTGAACACAAGAAAGAAAGAGCAGAGTAAATAATGATAGTTTACTCCTGAATACTATCTCAGTTTCTTCTGAGAAACTTCTTTGGAGAAACACCTGCACTGTGAATAGGTTATTCACCAATTTTTTCCTTTTTCCCTTGTTGCGACTTCATAGCAAATGACTCATGAACTCTATTAATCTATTACATATTTGACATTTATTCTAGTTCACAATCCACCTTAGTCTGTTGTTAGTTCATGATCTGATCATGACAGGTTTTACCAGCCATTTCAGAGAGCATGCAAGTGTTGAGTCCATCCTGGAGACACCTAACTTCACGACTAAGTGAAGCTCACTTCGTTGTTTGACAGATAGAAGATCTTTCCATTGGCAAGAAAGGAGTGGGTCCTACTCAAACACACCTGCAACAGGTGTCAGGCAAGAAGAGGAAGTGAGAGGGGATGGAGAGGCAAGGAGAGCTTCTATGTGAGGTTACAGCCAAGTAACAGCTTGTTGTCTGGAGGAGCCTTCTGGTAGGAGGAGAAAAAGCTGGGGGAGCATGACTGAAAGCCTGGTTATGTAGGGGTATATTCAAATGAAGAGATGAGGGTCGGGTGGGATGACCTATTTTGGATGTCTGCCTTTTTTGCACTTCTGGTAAATTTATTACTGCAGGATATATTCATCGTCCTGTGAAGGCAAAGAATACTTTAATTGACAGGCTAACACTTACGGATGCAATATTCCAGGGAGACCTCTGCCTAGGCAGGAGAGGAAACAAATCCTTAACTGACTGCACAAGTGCTTCTGAATTTTTTGGCTTGCTTTTCGTATTTATAATGCTGCAAATTTTAGAATGAACATTAAAGGGTAACCAGTAGGCACTCTTGATATACCTGCTTCACAGATAGTTTAACTAAGACTCATGAAAGCAAAGGGGGTTTACTCCTTTTGTGAAAGGAAAGATGGGCAAGTGCATAACAAAGTGAAGGGCATTTAGGAATGCTATTTCAAGTAGTCTAGAAACAAAGTCACATAGTGAGACCAAGCCATTCAGGAAACTGTAATTATCTACTCTGTTTTGGAGAAAATTTGTGACAAACCGGTGGGTGTTGCAAGTGGTGGCCTCAGATAAGAAAAGGAGTCTGTAAAATTCAAGCTTAAGCAGAAACCCAAGGATGAGTCACAACCAGGGTTAAAACTGAAACAAAACCCCACATTGCATTAAGATCCTTCATTAAGATAAACACCCAAGACACACACAATCCCTATTGCCTCCTACCAGGAACAGTTCAGTCTTTTCCTGATGATTTTATATACCCACCCTCTGGGGATACAGCTGACTGCTAGCAATTACCCTTGGTACACCAGCAGGTATTTCCTGAGGGGAAATGACAATCCTAATAGCTAGTGGCTGGTAAGACTCCAGCTGACTGAGCCAGTTTTAACTCCTGAGAAACTCGGTCCTGTCCATTCACCTTGTCACAAGCACTTAAATGCCTTCTTTGGAAAAAACTCAATGTTCATAGAAAAAAAGTTAAAGTGATTTTGTGGGTGCAAAACTTTGCATCTCTCATTTCTATATGTTTCTGGTTGGCAGGCTGTATGTAGAGCAGAAATCTGGAACAGGTCACAGAATGGCTCAGGTTCCTCAGATATGTCTACTACTTAGCAAACATGAGGGTGTGAAAGTCTCTGAGGTTGCAACATCACAACTGGTGAGGAAGAAGACTCCAGGGCTGCATTTTGAAAGGCAGGTAGGACTGTGCTGTGTCACCCTCAGGTGCACGTAGCTTCCCTGCTGCCAGTTTTGCCATGTCCTTATGGCATAGTCTCCTCAGCACACACTGTACACCTGCCCTCAGAACCCCTCAGCCTCTCTCCCTAGACCTAGCAGCAAGGGGCTGATCCCATATGAATTGGTGTTCTTGGTGAAATCCAAGCTTACCCTCTCACTCATGAATTTAAATTACACTATCCCCACTTGAAAATTTTAATCAATGGCAACAACAACATTTTCTTAAAGAGAGAAGGGAAAATTTCTAACGAAGTAAAACAACTGGCTAATATGCACTACCTAAGCCATAAAGTACAGCCATCTCACAGCCACCTTTGGCAAATCTGCACCAGCCAGTTTCTTCCTCCTTCCTGTGGTAACATCTCCTTCCCATTTTGAGACTGTCAAGTTTTCCCACATAATAAGGTCAGTTCAAGCTACTTCTACTCTGTCTTCCTCTTTCCCACTGGTTCTCGGTTAGCTGTGTCAGTTAACTGATGCAGTTTCTGTTATTCCTCCTCTAAATAAAAATACACTTAGCGCTAAGAGAACTATCAGTCTTCTTGCATAAGTGAGACTCTTAAACAAGTTCTCATATTTCAGAAATTAGCGGGGGACTTTAATATTTTATTTCATCTCTAATTTTCACATGCTTATGGAAGAAGCTATTGCCTTCCTCTAGCATTCTTAGTCTTCCTAGGAATATTGAACTATAACAGGCTAATACACACTTTCTGACACTATTCCCAAAACAAACTCTTTTCCAATCCATGACATGCCTTTTCTTTTCTCAGAAGTGACTCTCAGGCACAACAAATGACACATATAAAGCTAAAGCAGCCACTTCTCACACCAGCCCTTTGGATCCTATCTGTTCTCCTTGGCAGACACTGACAGGAAACTCTTCTTCTGGGGGCATATTTCTGGTGAGACAGAGAATTACTGCAGTGCATCACTCTAAGTCAGTCTTCCAATTTTTCACAGAGATTGTCTGTGAAACGGTCAGATATAAGAGACCCCCTCATCTAGAAGAGTATTGATAAATCCCACTGAGTTCAATAAGACTTTTGCTTCTCAGGTGCTTTGGCACTACTGGAAATTCCAGTGCTAAATCTCTCAGGGTGATCATGAATCTAAAGAGAAGCTTCTCATCAGGTCAAATCCTGGATGACTTTGGCATCAGTCTGTATCATCTTTGGGATTTATAAAACTAAAATCCAACTAATTAAGATTCTAGGAAATAAAAAAGAAAAACCTCTTCCATTTGGTCCACAATTGATGAGATAAACAAACCCATAAGTCTCCTACTTAAATATTTTCCCTCTCAATAGTATACATACACACATACATGCATATATATATCTATATATAATGCATATATACATGCATATATGATATGCATATATATAGGAAGCATGAATAAAACAAATTGAATCCAAAGATTTTTGAAAATTCAAACCCAGATATATATAGTATGCAAAGCTAAGGCATTGTATACATGGCTTTTGGCACCCATTACTAGTTAGCAATACTAGAATAAATTATTTAACAATAACCAGGAACCAACAACACTTTGCTGGCTTTTGCTTCTAACTCTAAATCAACTTTAGTCTGCTGCTAGCTGACTTTGTTTACTGAAAAATGTTTATAAATGCTTTGATAGAGACAAGTGTTCTAATGTTATTGCCAAATTTTTGCCAGATTGAAAATGTGCATAGCTTATTTTCCTTTTAAAACTGCACAAGAACATTATGTTTCAGGTCTCAGTTTGCAAATCCTACAAGTTCTCACCAATTAATTTTTTCAAAGACTGTAGTGCCTACATGACCAAAGCACAGATCATGACCCTGCTGTGCAAAATTTCACTAGTTTGCACAATGCTCTCAGTACGTGGTATTAAACTGGTGTTATATCACTGCCTCCAACACACAGTTTAGAACTGCAGGTCTAATAAAGACATAGGCACATACCAGAGTTTCCAAATATTTGCTCAACAGGGAGCCAGAGAAGCAAAGTCTACAGCTAGAAAGTGCAATGCATTATATAATCATGCATACTTCTTTGGGAAAATACTATGAGCTACTCAAAAAAAGCAGCCTTCAATGCACTGCATGATTTGAATGCACTATAAACTTTCTACATGACACAAACTGTCAGTGTTTGTGTCAGTGTTAGAAGCACAGTTCAGCTCTCAGAACCCCACAAGCCAGAGCACAGAGGTGACCCAAGGGAGTGCATGACAGAAAAGCAAAACAAAGTGGCTGAGGCCAATAGGCAAATCTGTGGCAACTTCTTTATTTGATTTTTCTTAAGTAGAAGCATATAGATAGGAAAAGCATTTTACTTTGAAGCGAGTGGGATGACGACCAAAGTACACTTTGTACTTTCCCAGATCAGCAACCCAAACCGGCCACTTTCTTTGCACCATTTCTTGCTGAAGAGATTCCTCTGACTAGTCAGGATTTTGAAAAGAATAATTTCCATTTCCAAGTGATATCTCTACACTCCCTGACTTGGCTTGACAGCAGTGCAGAGCAGTTCCCTGGCCACCCAGAGAAATTTTTACTCCATGATTCCAGGCAATTGGCTTTTTGCTTCCTCCTTGCAGCCTTAACCCAGTATTGCACTGGCAAGCACAGACCCAGTCTAATATTTTTTGTAAAGTTCTGTGCAAAGGTTGTGGGATGTGCACCAAACTTAATGGATTGATTTAACATAAAAAATATATAGGATATTTAGATTACACTCAGCCTAACGTCTGGAAGTAGACCCCAGCTGTTTGGGTTCTTTCTGCAAGTGCCAGCAAACATTTAGAATCATAGAATCAGCCTGGTTGGAAGAGACCTCAAAGATCATCGAGTACAACCCTACCGCCTTTAGTAGACCATGAGTACAACCCTACCACCTTTAGTAGACCATGAGACTAAGTGCCACATCCAGTCTCATCTTGAAAACCTCCAGGGATGATGAATCCACCACCTCCCCAAGCAGCCCATTCCGATGCCTGATTACTCTCTCTGTAAAAAATCTCTTCCTAATATACAACCTAAACCTCCTCTGGCAGACCTTGAGTCTGTGCTCTCTTGTCCTACTGCTGGTTACCTGGGAGAAGGGACCAACCCCCTCCTGACTACAACCTCCTTTCAGGGAGTTGTAGAGGGTGAGAAGGTCTCCCCTGAGCCTCCTCCAGGCTAAACAATCCCAACTCCCTTAGCCTCTCCTCATAGCACTTCTCAGTAAACTGGAGAAAAGAAAAAAAAGGCAATCTCTGATCTCTTCTGTCATCATTACATCTTCTGGATCTTAACTTCTGACCAGATTCACATCTCACTCTCCTAATGCCTGCACTGAAGGAAACCTCTTTGGAATACTGTAGTAGCTCTATCCACTTTTTAAAAAATGATTCCTTACAGAAGTTAATCTGTAGTACTCATGTGGCATGCATTAGCCTTTTACATGAAGCCAAGCAGAAATATGGGGATACTTTTACAAAGGGGAAGAATTGCACACTAGGGAATAAGCAGCTGATGTCTGACCATGGTAATTTAAACACTGTCCTGGTGTTTTGGGCAACTGTCTATCAAAACACAACTAATACATACCATAATTAGAAAAAAGGCAATGAGATAGAAAAGGTAAGACTTAATGAAAATGAAAACATATAATGAAGATTGGTCTCTGGAGAGAGAAGCAAGAGATTTTGAATAATCTGTGTTTGCGTACACAGAAAAAAAAAACCCCAAGAGAATTAAAAAGACAATTACTGGGTGCAGAAGGGACAACAGCAAAAGTAAATACCAAAATGTCTGTAACAAACAGACAAGGTCAGAAGAAGAGTGGCTAATGTCCACATGCAGTTGGCATTCAGCAGTGAGTGCAAGTCATACATGTCTATTATAATGGGCAGACAACCAATGAGTAGAAATCGTAGAGAGAGAGAGGTTATAGAGAGGAAAAAGAAGAAACGTGGTCTGCTTTTGTTGTAAACTGCGACACTGGGTAAATTATAGAAGAGGAGGATAATTTCTTAAGAGACTTGAGAACAAAGATTTGAAAGAAAGCTCAGTAACACAAATTAGAAGTTAAAACAGACACAAATGTAAAATGAAGGCTGCACAGTTATTCCTTGAAGAGAAAGGGATTACCATCACCAGAATTCCACAACTACTTTCAACTTTATCCCTCTCTATGGGGTTAGAGTTATTAAGCTGAAGTGCATTTCTTAATGACTGGATCATATTCTAACGTTCAGAATTACAACATAGCACAGGAAATATTTATTTCTTCAACAGCCTAAGGTTCATTGCCTCTTAGTGAAGACTTTTTATGTGAAATGACACCTTTCAAATCTCCTTAATAAAATGCAAAAACAGCAAAAGGGAGACAAAAAAGAATGTATTTTTTTCTCTGACTTGTTCAGAAATTGCCCGTCTTTTATGTTCAAGTTTTAAATAATAAGAAAAAATCATACTGGGACAGAAACTACACCAGTAGAATTCAAGACAAGACTCATTTCAGAAGGGTATGAACATCTTATAATAGTGGGGAGGCAATAATAACAAGAACTACAATTCAAACTAGTTATTACTGAGTACTCTGCCTGAAATAATAAATATTTGAATTTCCTAAGTACAGGCAGAGGTAGTAGCTACTTCTGAACATGTCAAAAGATAAAAACTTCCCAATACACATGGGAGAACAAAGACCAATAGACAACCATGCTGAATTTAACCTTGATTTCAACAGAGCCTGGCTCTGACATGGGAGATTGTTAAGACAAAAGCTCTGGTACCATCTGCCCCCCTAGATTGGAAAATCTCATTTGTTTCTGCCCAAGCATAAGTCAGGACAAGGACTCTCAAGCAGATCGCAGTTAAAGGCTTTAGGCTGCCTCTGAGAAGTGGTTCCAGAGTGGTTTCTTCCCTCCCACACACCCTAACCCTCACCCCTCCACCCTGAAAATGCACATGTGATGAGGTGACTTCATCCTTCACTTGTTTTCTTCATTGCAGGAAAAACATCAGTTGCTCAGACAGAAAATGTTCTTTCCCTCCTTTATTTTCCTTCTCTCTTTTTTCTTTTCCTTTTTTTTTTTTCACATCCTTTGCTGTTGTTGTTGTTGCCTTTTGCAAACTGACCTTAAACAAACTTCTGATTCCCATGATCCACCACACAACCAAGACTGCAGGGAATATCAAAATAATTTCCACAATATTTAAAACAAAATATTTTCATAGCATCTACAATCACAGGGAAAAAATACTTAAGAATTCTAGATATTACAATAGGGATTCTAGGGAAAGGCAAAGCTGTTGATGCAAAGAGAAGAGAATAGTACATAGGTCTGATACTTGTAGCCAGGTTTAGTCCCTTCCCGACAGTCATCCTGAGAATTTCAAGTGCCCATTCCACAGCACTCCATTTTACAAAGGCTCTAGGGTCCAGAATGCACTCAGGAATGAAGACATGGAGTAATTAGAGGGGGAAAATGTGTTATTCTTCCTCTGTGCCAGAACGGAAGAGGCAATTAATTACCAAGGAGAGATTTACACAGCAACAGCACAGAGCCACATCCAGCAGCTCCATCTTTCCTTATGAGCAATAGTTGAATGACCTCCTAAACATTTTTCAAGTTGTCACATTTCTTTTTCCATCACTGTCTTCTACTAATATCTTTCTCTTTGAGTTCATTCTTTATCCATTCATTTTTCAAATGAACTTTCTCTTTTTTCTTTTTTATATGTAACTTCCCTTCCTGCAACAGCTATCAGTGATTTTCATCCCTTAGCCAGTTGAAGTTCTGATGATATAATTTAAATGATATTCCCCTTTTCCAGAACTAAAAGGTTGAAAACTCAATGATATTGTGATAGACAAATCATTTAAAATGAAAATAACAGTGCACCCAGATCTTTTTGTAATGCTTAACTGAACCAGAACCAAGCTTTCACTGTTGAAACTGTGCAGGGAGTAATTTCTTCTTTATACATGTTCACATTTCCTCCTAGCATACTTAGTGAAACAAGACAAATGCTTCACAACAGGAACATCTAGAGTCAGGGGCTGGGTCTTTCCAAGAAAAGGGAGCAAAATGTAGCAGAATTCTCATGAAAGACTTTTGAATTTCTCTCAGGGTATTCATTGCTTTCTATCTGAACACCCAATATCTGGATGCATTTCAGTTGTAAACTCAAACCTTTGGTTAGATAATTCAGTATATCAAATTGTTTTAAATCCACCCATGACCAAACCAGAATTCTCCTTATTCTCCTCAATTCATAAATCTCACCAGTTGCTAAGGATGATACATTAAAATGATGCTTCACAAAGCATATTGGAAATTTTACACCTATGATGTCAGAGCGGAGAGAATCACAATTAATATTGTCACAGCTATGCCTCATAAGTAAGACACACACACAAGATGTTTATTAAAAAAAAAAATACCTACGGGATAAAAGCAGTGAGAGAACTAATGCATGAAATAATACACAACCTTTTATCCCATTTATTCAAGGATATTTGAAGTAAGTAAATTTGGTACACTTAGAAAAGAAATCATCTACAGTGTCCACTGTTGTCTGTGGATTTTTTTTTTAAATGTACCTAATCAATATACAATATAAAATGAAAAGTGCAAGTGCAATTACTTAAGTAGATAGTATATCTGGTGTAAGGTGCTTTGTATCATAACATATTAATATAATAAATAATCCAGAACATAATGAGTAAACAGCATTCAGGTGGTTGCAATAAGTGTCCTCATCCACCATGTTCCATGTTCACTCTGCTAAGTTCATGCATACTCTGACTGCTAGAATTTCAAGTAGTCTTGAAAAACCATGGAAACACATGCTCTTACTTCTGTGCAAAGGTGAATTTTAGAATAAGGAAATTCACAGGGATGGAAAGAATCACTGTTGAAATAATCAATATGGATCTGATCAACTCAGATTTTCAGCATAAACAGGATGATATTGGAATGTGGTTAATTTTTTTTTGTGAGGAGGCCATCTCATTTAATTCGATCTTACAGTCCTTTGGTAGCTTTTCTACATGTGAAAAGGAGCACTCGGTGTTTTCTACAGTTTAGAAAATCACATGGCATTGATTACAATGCAGGCATTTCCATCCAGAATCAACCAGATACCTGGGCCAAACTGAAAATAACAGCAACTGCATTTTAAAGCTAGCAAAAGAAGCAAAGGAGTAGTTTCTCCAGTTATGCACTAAAGTGCACAGATCTAGATGGGAAGCGTGTGCATACATATGTGTATCTGTCACTGACACAATTCATTCAAGGAAGCAGTAAACTTGTCCCATGTGCTTTCTCTGTTAATTGCTTTCTTCTATCCTTCAGATTCCAGAGGACGCTGGAAGTCCCTAGTAAAGACATGGTATGTTGGAAAGCTTACCAAAACAAGTCTCTTTTTTTGAGGGTTTCTTTCAGGAACTTGTGAAATTCCTCACCTTCATCTTTCATTCCCCAGGGAGCAGGCTCTGAGGAAGTGGATGGTACCAACAAATCGGCTGCTTTGAAATTACAGCCCATTTAACTGAGAAAACTTGAAAGACTAATCTATTCTCCTACTGACCTTGTGGTTCCCCCATATGAGCCTACCACCATCATATCTGCAGTTACAGATTTTGGCTGTCACTTAATCCTATATTTTTAACATATGGGTTCATTTGTTAGTACACTTTTTTCTCATGCCTGCTTTTAATTTTCCTCTTTCCCCATACTCAAAGCATCAACTTCAAATGTGATGTTTCCTCTCTTGGAGACACGTCACTCTCCCCAGCCCTATGGAGGCCAAAGCCTGCAACCTCACTCCACCACCATGATGAGTGCACCATGTGTCAACTGCTCCACACCAGGGAAGAGATTTCTGTGAAATACAGAAAATCCTTTCCAGGGGACAGTGGCAAGAAAAACTCAATGTTTTCAGTTTATATTCACAAAAGTGTCAGATGTTTTCTAATGTTTAAATTTATTTCCAATTAACTGAAAAATTAAATGCACCTCACAGAATAAGAGGTCCACCCTAACATGCAAAGTACAGGATTTTACTTGCAGGTGAAAAAACCCAAATATTTAGGTTAATAAAACCTTCATTAACTAAGGACCTTCAGGACAGCTACAGAAGTAAAACTTGGGCAGTTATCAGCAATTTGATACGATGCTGTTTATTTAGGTCAGGTCTTCAGAGTGTCTGTTAGCCCTGTAATGATTTGTTAATATCTGTAATTTTCCTTAAGGCTAAACAAATGAGGAAGCCATCTTGTTTTCCACATCATTGGACCTAGCATGCTCCAGCAGATTACCATGGCAACCAGAGCAACTGTGCCTGGTGTGAACAGAACAGTGTAGGCCTCATTTCCTAAAAGCGTGTTCCTACTGAGGTTGACTTGCCAATTAAAAGACTTTTCTGTCCTCCAGGGTTTCAGAGATGCAAATAGAGATGTGAAGCCCAGCTGATCAGCTGCTTTACCTGAGCTAGTCACTCTTAATGATTGTCTAA
>NW_008687140.1:0-15596 GCF_000695815.1 Acanthisitta chloris | reverse complement strand
AGGTACTTCTGGAATTTCATCAAGGACTGGATTAATCCTAAACAAACAAAAAACACCCACAACAACAACAACAGCAACAAAAAAAATAAAACAAAACCTAAAACAAAACCACGTAACAAAAAAAGCCAAAGAAAGCCAACCAAAAAAAAAGGGGGGGGGGGACACAACAAAACAAACAAAAAAAGTTGCTTTGAAGAGTGGATTGAGACAGTTCTTGTTGTCATTTCTGATTACTGAGTAAACAGCTTGAACAAGGGGGTGTTCTCCAAACCTTGGAAGATGCTCACAGTGCATCTTCTGCAGCACCAACAATAACGTGTTTTGTCATCAGCCCTCTGTCAGTGTGTCTGAGTCACACACTTTTGGTATAAGTGGGGACTAATTATAGCTCTAATTAAAAAAAAATAAATATGTGAGACTGTGGGCTGACTGTTCCAACATAGCTTTTAGGCATTATTCATTTTCTTATGATAGCTGCTCACAAGTTGCTTTTATTCAACAGAACTAAATTTTACAAAGAAAGGAAAGCTTTACAGTGCCATCAATTAATGAGCTGTCTCACCATGATATCAGTTTGCTTAGCACAAAATTGTGGCTAGAGCTGATTCAAACCAAATATTATCTGTAATAATTTTTCCTATTTTGTTATACTGAAACTGTTTTAGAGAAGAAGCTAGAGGAAATTGAAAAATATGGTGGAACTGCAAACACTAACACTAAAGTAACATTTTGCTCAAAGTGCAATAATTGGTTTAGTAGGTGGTCATTGTCAAAATGTAGATCAAGTACTGAATGAAACGCTGACATTACATATTGGACTCAGTAAAAGGTCCATCTTAACTTGTTTACAGTTGACTGTGTAAATGTCTCATATTGGAAAACATATATCACAAAACTCCAAAAGCCTTCAAACTCAGAGATGTGTCTAGGACAGCCATGAGAGACAGAACACTAAAGAAAAATATCTATATATACTGCTATCTTGTTTCGATAAACACTGAACACACAGTATTCAGTCATGAGTTTCTGAATAGCACTAGATCCAAAAGCACCCTTGTATTATTTCATTTCCACTGAGCAAAGCAGAACCTAGCATTATGTTTATTTAGTACATGCAGGGCATGCCCTTATATCTGAGATCAGTATAAGACATAGGGTGAATTAGACTTAATGTAGAGACTTACATTTTGTATTGTATTCCAAATGAAGGGCACATAGGAGAAAGGTTGATCCGTGTACAGCACCAAGTCTAGATCTATTCAATTTAAGGTGCAGGTAACTCCCCATTAAAATTTTCCAAACCTACCTTCTATTGATTTCCTTTAGAATCTCAGGTGGCTTTGAGTCCTATTTAAATACATAAATACTTTACTGACTTCCTTCCATAACACCATAAGTATACTCAGAACCCTAATTCAGAAAAATAGCTACTTATAAACTATAAACTATAAACATGAACACCCATTCTATTACTCTCCCTAGACCATCACTCAAAATGTAATTCTGCCCACTCCATCGAATTAATGTGATTCCCTGTTATTGAATCTAACTAGCTAAATAGATTCTGTTTAAGAGTTATCTTGTAGATAAACTCAATAATGGCCTGCCTTGGACAATCAACAAGAAATTGTGGCTACAGTTTTTAGCTCACTAACTAATCAGCATTTTCTCTAACTGTTTCCTAGACACAGTGCTGTCTAATTTGACAAAGCTCATTAGTTTTCAACTCTTGAGGAAGACAAAGTGTTGCTATAAAAAATTTCTTGAAAATGCCAAATAAAAATTCAGTTTGTTTGTACCTTTGCTAAGAAGACTTCTTGCCTTAAAGAAAAATACCACATTTTAAGAATTACTTTAAAAGACTAAATTTTAAAAGAGATAGAAACAATATAGGAAATATATAGCACCATATAAAAATGATCAATTCTGACTTGCAATATTGAGCTCAGTTGTGGTTGACTCACTCTCAAGAAAGATAAAGCAGAGATTGATGAATTTCAGAGTAGAGATAGAGGTAAGGTGGGATTTATATTGGATGAGAAATTAACCCAGACAGAACAAGAGTAACAGGAGACTTGATGGAGGTGTACAAAATCACTACTGGTATAGTAATAAACTGATCAATCTTTCCTTTTATTAAACTTGTCCCATCATATAACAACACAGGATTGCAAATTAAAAGGCAATAAATTCCAATTATAAAGAGAAGTATTTACTTATGAAAGACATAACACAGTGCAAGGTCATTAAGTGAAATACTATGGATACAGTTTAAAAAGAAGGCTAATGTTACAACCATTAATACGTTCTGTAGACATGAAAGTCATCATAAATTAGTATTAAATCTTATGTTATGGGCTATATAGAAAATGCAATTTTTCCTTACATAGTTCTACTCGCCTACTGACTTGATTCACTGACAAGGATTTTACCTCCCTCCGTAGCATCTACTGTCAGCTGCTGCCAGCTTATTCTTTATAGATTTTAATTTTGTTTCACTGCCTACTGGTTGTAATTATCTCAGAGGCATGAAAATAACATTTTATCAACTGATTTTTATCCTTTTCCATTTGGCAAACATCGGTTTCTTGTGTGTGTTTTGAGCCAAACTGAAATCAACACATCTGTTTTAGTTTAATATTTTCAGTTTATATAACAAGACCTATGCAGTAATACGATGTCTTTACAGTGGTGTTTCTTAACCAGTGAAATCAGGCTGAAACACCTATAGTATTTAGAATTTTACTGACTATAGGAAATCAAGGTCTTGATAATATATTTCTGTTAAAAGACACCTTTAGTCATGCCAAAATGACCTTTTTTTTTTTTTTTGCCAGCATTATCAATTGCTTAGAAAATAGCATGCTTAGTTAATTATTACTTTGGAGTCAGCAGATGGGGTACAAATAATCTCAGCTCAAGAGCTGCAGAAGTAATGGGAATTGTTTCGTTTTACAAATTCCCAGCGATGCAGTATGAAACTGAAATAACAAGGATTGGGTACTGCTTTTGGCATCCTGTGATAGCATGAATAGCTGCCACTGAAACCAAGAATCCTTCAAGTGACATCCATTTGCAAACCTGCCTGAGGACACAAGGGTCAAATTTGCTTTGAAGAGATGCAACAAAGCACAAAATTCCAGTCTGCTTTCAAATAATCAGCCTTTAGTGATAAGGGTATTTGGATCCAAATACAAATTGTCATCAGTTTTCAGATGTTTGATCTGCGGCTTGAAGTAGAATCCCTACCACAATAAATAAACAAAAAGGAAAACTAGTAAGATTTAGACTCATGACAGCTTTTGCTCAGATTATAGTATCCTTATGTCAGGACCCCAAGGGCATTCATAAGTCTTGCCCTGACGTAGCCTGCCACTATCGCCAACCTGATCCTGTTCAGACCTTGTGGGACAGTGCCTAGTTGAATAGCACCCTGCCTATGTGGAGGTCACATTTGAGGTCACCCTTGGCTCCCGACTTGTCCTCCCTCATGTTGCTGCTCCCTGACACCTGAGGCATGTATTTCTAAAAATGTCAGCATGGAGTTTATTACCACAGTGATTTTCACCTGAGTAGGTGATTTTTCTAACCTTCAGATCTGTGTATTTACTTTGAGCCCAAACACCCCTCTGGCATCTTCCAGTTGGTTTTAATCTGTGCACCAGTTTGTGCTATTCTGAATAGCTGCACCCACAAAAAGAAAGCATTTATGACAGTGCTAAGGAGTTGCAAAATAGTCTCACAGTTAATTTCCAAAGAGAATCCAAAGTACAAACATTTTCTGCAACCATCCCCCAAATGAGCCTTTCTGAAAATCATTCTTGGTTGATTCCTTGGACTGTGATGGGCAGAACACACAAGAAAGTGAGAACCCTTTCACTCACAACAGTTTCAGTGCTTAAACTCTATATTCTGCCTTCTCTACAGCTCCAGAGGACTTTAAATTGCTTGATCATCAAGCTATTAACTGGATAAAAATATAACTTTTACTCTTTCTGCTGAACTTGTCTCACTGAAAAACCCTTCAAAACTCTTTGGGCTGGAGAGAAAGGTTTTGTTCTACTCCTTACCAAGATATTTCAGTCAAGAAGTCCTGACTTTTGGACTATTCTTCAATAACAGTTTGTTATTTCTAGCAAGTAATTGTTTAATGAAAAATATACAAATAATATTTGAAACAGTACAGGTTTCCTCCTTCTGTCTCTTACAACTCAGCCCAAAACACCTCTTCTAATAATACATTCATTAGATCACAAACCAGCTAAGTTCTTTAGCAGCTTTGGCTGGATTTAGCTGGATTTCTTTGTCAGAGAACTATTGATCCCTCATTGTGGTCACATTACAAAGATGGTTCAGCTATAACTTAAGGGGATTCAGAGCAATGCTAAGGTATCTATATTTACATCATGATAATTATACTTTCTGACCTGCTCAAAGGCAAAAGGCCACCTCCCGGTAACTAAAGGTCCTTAAATTTATTAACATCAGGTCAACCTCTCAGGTGTCCACAGAAGTGATCAAGAATAATTCTGATCTTAGTTGCAGAGTGTCTAAAGAGAAAAGTTAAGACCACTATATTTCTAAATTCCTTGAGCTGGACTGATAGACTTGTAAGTCAAAGGTTATTCTTCACTCAGATGTTAAGTGCTATGCTCAGTCTGCAAAACTTGTGCTGCACCTTTTCCAGTCCTATATTAGGAACTTCAAGTTCAAAGGATACTGAGTCAACAGACATAGCCTTCTATTTCACCATAACACTTTGGAAAAATTTATTCTTTCAAATTCAATATGGAGATGGCATTTTTCCATAATTCTCTTCCAAAGTAATGGATTTCCAGAGCTAATGCTATGAACTATAGAAAATTTGGGATATATTTAATACTCTCTCTTTAGAGAAACATACATTTCCCCCTTTTGCCATGTTTCTCATCCTTTACTGAAGCAGCAAGTACTCTTCTCATGTCTTAGAATTGTGAGAGGTAAAATTGGGCAATAAATCCTTACATGCTGATACCTTATGTTTTAGCAGAGGAACAATTTATATTGAATAATAAGCAAAACAATTTTCAGTTGGATGGCTGACAAAAGAAATCATTGTTCATTCTTGCACAATGAACCATGAAAACCAAGTCTAGGTAAGAATGAAAATAGAGTTGGTAATTTCATGCTACAGGCAAAGCACTGGGGACTTGGAAACTATCTGAGCTCATTGTCGCTATATTTCATTGAAACTCAAGAGGTTGCACTCATGGAGAGTTTATCTGTACATTTTTTCTTGATTTCAGTCCACACGGTTTCAACTTTACCCTTTTTGGTCTCACTGGGAGCTTCAGATCCAAATGATTTCAAAACCTCAGAGAAAATTTCACTTGAAATTATTCTTCTCATGGAACTCACCTATAACTAAGAGTTTTTTCAACCCAAATTCATGAAGTAGTAGATCAAGAAAACTGATATTAAACAATAGAATACATTCAAAAAGGAGGCATGCCTTAATGATCATATATTAGTCTAGTTTTATTTCTATAGAAGATAAAAGTGGGAATTGGACAACTAACAAGATGTCACGTAGTTAGTACTTCTGACAAAGCAATTCTCATTTAACACAGGATATGATTGAGAAGCCCTTATGCACTTGCGTGATGCCACCCAAGGCCTTCAAGTTACTCATGGGAAGGATGAAAGTGTGATCAATTCTGTTTGAGGTTCTACAGACATCGTTGATATCTAAGATCATAGATATAGCTAGTAAAATAATGGCTGAGAAAAAGTGTCAATTTGCTGATCAGGATGACTTGTTAAAGTACATTACTTGTTGGGTCTATTAAAAAATACAGAATGAACAAAGAGTAAGACATCATTATTCCATTATTATATATAAACACACGTAACAGACATGCCTTGTGCCATGTTGGGCCTCCATCTCAAAATATGAGAACTGGGCAATTTAAAGGAAGAGAAATATGGGAGATCAAACATGCAGAATAGTTTTTGTACAAGGAACGGATAATCAGACTAGGGCTTTTCAGCTTGAAAAAAAAGGATGCCCAAGGGAGGATGTGACAGAAGTCTATAAAATCAATACCATAAAAGGATGAATAGGAACTGATTGTACTTTGTTTTTCCCTCAATACAAGTATGTTTCCTGGTATAAAACAAGGCATATAAACTACACAAACAATTCCAAGAAATCCAAGTTCAACTACCTACCTTAATATTCCACAGGAATAATATTTCTCTTTAAATGTACACAGTTGTCTGTCTAAAAATCTATACAGTAAGTTCAGCTACATGAATGCTGTCAGATCCTTTCAGACATTAGGACAGCTTGAATTAGGCGAATGCCCACATCATGGAAGTGGGAAATGCACACAATTAATTTAGAATTAATTAATGCCATAACATCTCAGTGAAGCTTTTGGGGTCCGCTTTGGATTTGAAATTGACTCTTTGGAAATCCTCCCTTGTCCTCTGCTGCTCATCAGTGGAATGCTGTCCTGCTGATATCATGTGATGGCAACTAATAAGCATTCTTGTATTGGACCAAAGGCCCTGGAGTCTCCTCTGTTACCAATACTGTGAAAAATATTATTCTGACAAACCTTCACAGTGAAGCCGTGTTAAGCAAGCGACAGCATAGTTAAAAGCACATAGCAAAGATACAACTAGAAATGATACAACTGCAAGAGATATGCCTGTTCAGAATTAGAGAACACAAAGCAAAATCTATGCTGGTATGTTGAAAATGAATGAAATGAGGTATCTTTCTTTGAAAGCACAGTTCAATTGTGTCATTTATCAACACAGCATATCATGGATGCCAAAAGACTTCATGGTTTCCCAAAATGATTTAATAGAGTAATAAATGGACAAGACATCCATACCTGTTATGCACAGAGATTATATCCATTATTAGGGAAATTCATGAACTGCAGATGGTTGGAAGTTTATTAACTATGACTATAGTATTGTTCATCACTTATCCAAAAGCATTACCCATTTTTTGGCCACTCTCAGATAACAGTTTAGTGGGATATTTGGTCCAACCCACAGTGGCTATTATACTCCGCCTTGATAATTTCCAACATTAGTTCAGGTTGTCACATGCAGACATCTGCTCTGCTTCCATGTTTTCTCATCAGTAATTTGTTGACAGAAAGACTGAGCACTGGGTAGCTACATGCTTGCTGAAAACTGTAAAAATTTTTGCCCCACTATGTCCCACTATTATTTCCAAACTAGAGCATTTCCAGATTCTGTGCTTTGCAACAACTCTGAAATCTCTTTGCATATTTAGTCAGGCAATTGGATCATTAGAGACAACTAGTCCCCCAGGTAGATTGGCTTGTCTATCTAAGCTTTTTGTTGTGGTTGTCCAATATGTTAACAAGAATATTAATAGTAATTCCTATTGTTATTACTATTGTGTAAAGTTTGTGTGGTCCTCTGGCCTCCACAAATATGTTCTGTCATTGTTTTTATTCATCCCATGACACTTTTACAAGTGGTCTGGCACCCTGCCTGCAATCATATCCAGCATTTACTGCATTAGTCAAGTAGCTTCATTTTGTTTCATCATCTCTCTGACAGTTCATGACCCAGTGCAGGGACAGCAGTTACCTATCTCAGTTTCCATGGGGGCAAGTGAATGTTACAGGAGCATCACTATTTTATCTGGACACAGAGGAGCACTGGGATCACCTCTTGTTCCAAGTTGAACAGCATAGATTCACACAACCAAGGTTTAGAGATTTTGAACACTATGTTGAGAATAACTTGCAGCTTTTGCTTACATTTACAATATTATGTGAAATATATATGCTAGAAATGTTGCTGGGCTACAGAGAGGAAAATGGAGAACAGAGGTGGATAAGCAAACCAATAATATTAACACAAAGAAAAATTACTCCAAATATGTTCAGAAATTTTTGTACAAATTGTAGCAACCCTCTTCTATGATAAACTTAAAGACTGGCCTCCATACTGGTTTTGACAATCTTCTCTGGTATTTGCCTTCCATTAATTCCTGTCAGGTAGAATGTTAGTGGAATGACTTTTTTCAGCATATTATATTCATCTCTAAGAATCAGCTGCTGTATCTTATTCTATGCAGTGTGTCAAAATGTGATTCATTACACTAGGTCTATATGTCAATATCTGTATTCGAATAATACAAAGCTAAACCTTCAGGCCAGGACACCTGACTTACTATTATACGTATTTATTATTTGCATTAGTCTGTCTCATGATATTTATGGACCAAAACAGGTACAAGAACAGATTCAAAATTCAAGAATTATTGCAACTGGCAGTTACCTAAAATGTCAAAGTTTACCAGTGGCCCACCAATGGATACATAGGATGGGAGTGAAGATGGACTTTAAAAAGCAATTTGAGGGGAAACAGTTAAGTATTTTAAGCGGTGAAGTGGCAAATGCTGTCTTACAACTGGAGAGGATGGGAGAGAGTCATCACTGTTAAACTGCAAAGCATGGAATTGCTATAAAATCCTAAGATCTTAATTAGAAAAAAAAATCTATATTTTTCGTTCCATCCATTTCTCATTTCAGCTTGGAGACCATTCCCTCCACCAGTAACAGCATGGCCAAACCAGTTGACTCTATTCCTGTTAGGGACTGCTGTGGGGAAAGGCCATTTATGTCCTCTGTGGCAACGAGTTAACAATGACTTGATAATGCTCCACCACCTGATGCAATCAGCCTGCTCTCCACACACGGCAAACCAAGCCTGAACTGTGAAATTGCATCCTATAAAATTGTAGATGTCCCTGCAGAATAACACTTCATTGAAAGTTTTCAGGTATTTTTTGCTGACTTGAAGAATATTGTATATTTTCCCCTCTAGAACAGATTTCATACAGTTATTTTTTTCCCCTCAAAGACCACTTTAGAAAACATAAATTGTAATTATGTAAAACATGCGCAGTTAGTGCCGAATCCCTCATTTTGGTAGCTCTCTGTAGAAAGGCACTGTAGCAGAGATCCAAACAGATCTTGAAAATAAAACAGAGCACCTCTTTCCAAAATCAGTGTCACTAAAAGCATCCCACATGCAAATTAAATGAGTTCATGTGGCATTTCAACAGTCACTAATTTCTCTTAGTATTTTCACTTGCTAGAAAGGATTAAGTTATAAATTAGTAATAAAATCTAACAGCCCCTTGTCGCTGAAAGGGGAAGGTCCTTCCACTTCACAGAACCACAGAATCATGGAATGGATAAGGTTGGAAGGTATCACAGTGAGTCATCTGGTCCAACCTCCTTGATCAATCAGGGTTATTCTAAAACATGTTACTCAGGATTGCATCCAGACAGTTCTTGAATAACTCCAGTGAGATATTGCCTCTCTGAGTAATCTGTTCCAGTGCTTGGTCACCCACACAGCAAAGAAGTTCTTCCTCATGTTCAGGTAGAACTCCTTGTGTTTCTGCCTGTCGCCTCTCATCCTATTGCTTGGCACCACTGAGAAAAGCCTGACTCCATCTTTTTGACGCACTCCCTTCAGAAATACATTCACCGATACTTTTTGTCCATACATTTCCACTCTGTCACCAGCTCTGGTGTTTGTCAGACTCCTATGTAAAACAGCTCAATAATTTAAAAAAAAAACCTCCAAATTATTTCTTATTCTGAGTTAATAAATGGAACTGACTCAAAAAAGGGTCTAATGAATGTCACAGCCAAATCAGCAGCAAGTCAGAAGTGCAGGACCTCCCAATTCCAGCAGAGATTATTTGAAAAATGGGGGTGAATGAATTGACTAAGACGACCTTTTTGAAGGACTTTTCCAGTGGGTTGTGAATTCTTAGAGCAGCTCATCTCATGCAATTTTACCTTAAGAACCATACAGACAGCTTTCTCCCTGTCAATGGATAGACTTCATGGAAGCTTCAATTTCTGACAGCAGGAGTGATGCTGAGAAATACTGTAAAGAAAGACACTCATCCGGTGGCAAAGTAGTCACATGCAAAAAAATAATATTGAAGCTAATAAGTCTGCTATAGTTTTCAATAAGAGATTACTGCTTGGGGGTCTCAATCTGCAAGATCTCTATGATGTACCACTCTGGTACCTTCTGTAAAGATTTTGCCTGCAGATACTGCAGTTCTGTTTGCAGCATTCATGAAGTTGTCTGGGCCACAGGGAAAGATTTATGTTTGCTTTTCTATGTACCCCAATATTACCTATATAGCTTTCTGTCCATGCATTTGCAGAGCATGGGGAGCTAGTAATGCTATTTCAAATGTCACCTGATTTGTTACCCCTGTTTTTTTTCTCTCATTCCCAGAAGTATTTCAGTCAGCAGAGAAGTGAAATTAAAATACTTACAAATGACAGTTCTTCTCACAGTTGGAACAGATTCTACCTGTGTTAATACTGAGATGAAATCAATACTCTGGTTGCCTAAAGGGGATGTTAAAAATCCTGTCCCTAATTCTGATACTTAATTCTTATGCAAACCGTCAGAGTACATCTCTGGGACATAATTTAAAGACATCTACTGTTCTCTGGAGACTTGCTTTTATTGTCTTGCTTATTAGCCCCCATGGGGTGAGCTGACTACAATTTCTATTCAACTTTGTCCTAACTTATTTAAATCTAAAAATTTTGCAGTAGTGACAGTGAAGAACGAACACAGAGTTCCAGAAATCTTTGCCCTACATAAATTTTGGAACGTAAAGTGTCAGCAAATATCCAGGAATGAGGAAACACTCATTCCCTGTAATGTCTGCTGCAACCTAATTCTTTGAAATACAGGGGAGCAAGCAGAGAACTTCCAGGATTTTCTGGACTTAAAGACATAAATAATACAAACTACATGTATTTGGCAGGAAACCTCCTTTTCGAGGGTAAAATTAATCTCCACACGGAGCATCAACATCAGCCTAAGCAGCACTGATGTACCAGTTAAATCCTATTTCAAGAGTTTTGTTAGGACTTCAGAGGGCTTTGTTTTGGCCTCTTTAAGTTGGAGAGATTTTTATTCTCAGTGATTTCTTTTCTTGCCAAGGTTAATTAGATCCAAGCTTTGTTTTGTTTTGTTTTTTCTGAGTTGAAAGGTAATTTTCATTTCTTTTCATCTCATTGTAACGTTAAGGTATTCATCTGAAATTTGAATTGTAAAGAAAACCATGAAAAATCATGGGACTTGCAACAGTTTTATGTATTTTGGCAATACTGAGAACAGATTGCTGCCAATAAACTGTTTGAGATAGATAGGAACTAATTGGAGTCATGTGGTTTTCGGCTGATGTTGAGGGGAAAAAAAGGACAGATATTAAACACAATTCAGGCAGATATTCTTCATACATGCTTGAAATGTGGAATTTGCCATATGGTCCATGTATGTAAACATGTTTCATCATGACCTACAGTACAAATAGCTAGTGCTGTGGACCAACAAGAGAAATATAGATTCTGCATGCTTGAAGAGATCAGTGGCAAGGCAGTGAGCAAATTTGCTGATAATAAAACAGAAATTATGTTTATACAGCATTGCTACCTGAATGTACTGATTGCTGTGCGAATATACTATACTAACCAAGTAAAGTGACAATCACTACCACGGAGGTTACAGTCGAACTCAGACCATTGAGGACTGAAAGGATTATTGTCTGATAGCTGAGGGTGAGCAAATGTCCTGGTGGCTTCTGTCTTTCTGTCCATACAGGCCTATAAAAGCCTACATAACTTCCAGCCACTAGACATTATCTTTAATTGATATCAGCAGTTCTAAAACTCATGGAAGATATGAGCTGATAATTGAAGCATAGATACACAATAAAGTTATGGCTGCCCAAGTTATCACTCATCAGCTGAGCAATGGTATGCATGATTAGCTCAAACTAAGGAGCTAAGGAATTTATTACTTCACAGACAGGCAGACTGTGAGCATGAACCTGAATTTTACCAACAGTTAGCATAGCTAAATTGACACCTGGCAAGCTGGTAAGCTACCACAGCAAATTCATATGCATGACCTTTGATTTCTACTAATGTTAGTATAGAGGGCTATGATTTCACCAAAACACACTGCATATGATGATGTGAGTGGGACATAGTCTGAAAATTTACTCACAAAGCCCCAGGTGTTCATCCACTTGATGAAAACCTTGTAGGAAGAGAATCTTTCCCTTTAAGGCTACGACAAATTTCAAATTTTTCCAGAATGGGTAAAGGTCCCTCTAGGAGGGGAGGAGATTGCTACATAAACTTACATCTTATTTTATAGAGGTCAGGATTACAACCAGTTTGCAACTAAGTCTTCTCACCAAATAAATACCAGATTGTATTTGCAGGGCTTTATAAACAATGATTGGTTCACATGCAGAAGCTATGTATTACAAACTCACTCAATGAAGCAGAGTTTATTCCCTAGGACAGTCAAATGAACAGCTTCCATCAACACCGTATTCATTTTTAAAAGACAGAGAATACAAGAAAACATTGTTTGGAGACCAAGAACAAAAACATGTAATAGGTATGCTACTGCATATTTCTTCTTTGTGCTACTGAATGTTTATTTTTAAATCTGATTGGTGTTGAATTTTCCTGGAACATTTTAACTGAATAAAGCTGCCTAGTCTCATAACAGAATTTGTTTTAGACAAAGACAACCATAATTAACAATTAGGACAGGAGATTTGACTCGACAACTTCTTCTCCACAGCAAAATCTATTACTAGTAATGTTAGGCAGCAGTAATTTAAAATCTTTTATTCATACCATGTTGCCATAGTGTTCCAGCAGAGAGAAGACTATTTACAACACAAGTATCTTTTAAGTAATGGAAAGCTGAATTTAAGGTTGTGTTCCAAAATATTTGAACTCCACCTAAGACTGAATTTTATATTTTCTTGGACCCATTTTTGGATAAAGGTGGGGTGTGTGTGTGTGTGTAAAAGACTGACAATCAAACCTTGTCTTCAAAGGAAGAAACTTTTACAGAAGTATTCAGTTTTGCCTACATCAGGCACATTGCTAGAATGTGACGGTTGATAGTCTCTCTTTTTCCCTAAGTGTATAGAAAGCAGCAACATAAAAGGTGCTGAGCTAGTTGAGCTATGTTGCTTAGAGGAGTTTATGGTCCAAACTGCCTACCCTGTTTAAAGACCCATTTTCACATGCTTTGTGACATTCTGGAAGGTGTATGCCAGGTCAAATTAATCAACATTTACTTTAACTCTGCATAATGACAAAGCCATAGTGTCTTTAAAAGCCAGTGTGATTGTAAATGTAATAATGGCTCAGAAAAAGAAAAATTCTGCACCATGGAGTAGTAATTGGTGAACCCACACAATAGTGATGGAGCTAAATTGAAGATAAGGCAAACAGTTACAGAGGAAGAAATAGATCTGTAAAACCATCTAACTGTCCACACAAAGCTAATTCTAAATCCCACTCAACTGCTGCTTAACCTGGGAGGTGCCTCATCCTGGAGATGTGGTTTGCAGAGGTATCTAAACTAGTTTCTAATACCCAGGTGATTAAGGAATTGTCTCAAGAGGAGAGCAATAAGGCAATCAGCCTCTTCAGAGTAGGTCTCCTTCTAGTGCCTGGTGCTGATGACAGTATTTTGAGAGGGGTAAAAGATTGACTCAGGTCTTTTTAAGAAGAAACAAAGACAAACCTGGACCTCCTGCATCCTAAGGAAATATTGTTCTCACTGAAGCATTAGACAAAGGCAAAACCTATCCCATACCTTTCATTCCATCTGTTTGGGTACACAGGTCTCAGCAAAACCCATCTGGAAGACCTAAGTACCATGCTCTCCAAAGGTGCAGCAGGGTGTGTAGCACTCTTCTAAGCTTTACCCCAGAGCTACATTTGACAGGTCAGGCCATTAGCCTTTTTGAACCTTTGTCCACAGCCAGGTCTCTAAGGGTTGTTCATGGCATGAAGGCACAACCTGGACCATAGGATCATAGTGATGTCACAGTGCATTCCAAATGATGCCCAAGTCATTTTTTGAATCTAACTTGAAGTCCACAAATTGGGAGAGGAAAAATGTGATGTAGAAATTAAACCGAAAAAGATGTCATAAAATAGCAAATAGAAATAGGGAACGAAAAAGGCTGTATCAAGGCCAGTTCCCCATTTTAAAAATGTCAATTTGGACATGAGTTGTATGACATGGAACAGTTTACAGGCAGATAAGTTATATTATTTTTGGTGTGTTTTCTTAGTTTAAAATTGGTACATTTGAAAAAGAAAGAAGGAATCACAGTGACAAGCTGAAGACAAAAAATGCCATTCTTCATTTTGGATCCACAAAAATGAATAAGAGGTAGGTGTCATTTTAAATAAAGGAAGATGGAACAAGCAATGTGCAAGCAGAATACTCAGGTTTGCAAAACTCTAGGTATTAACAAAGAACAGGAAAAGGCTTAGCTGTAGAAAAACACAGTTCTGGAATAATTGATCTCATTCATCCCACAGTCAGCTGCACTTTAAAATGCTCCATTTCAATGAAACCTCTCAATCTCCTTGCATCAGGAAAGTGGATTTTCCTCTACACACAAACACACAGGTTCTAAAAGTATTTAACATATATCTCATTAAGGACTTGTCCTTGGTGCATGGCATCTCAGCAATATCTGTCCAAGAACTCAGTACATCAGTTTGCTTCTCCCAGCTGGGAGGTGATATGGGACTTTGGGTAATCCACTTCTCTTTGTCTGTTATCTATAAAATGTAGATTATGACAGTCTTCCTGTTGAAAAGACAAGGCAAGAGTAGCAGTGTTATTATTCAAACTAATTATCACAGTGATTCTATGCCATACTGTTTGCTTTCTGAACATTCCTTCAAATATTTAAACTCTTCTGGATTGCTCAGTTTGAAATCTTAAACAAATCATAGGAATAAATCTACTTGTAAATACACTGTAAGACATTCTGATTATTCTTCTTTTCCTCAGTCTTCAACTCCAACTGCTCTAGCCACTCTGACAAGATCAAGAAGGGTAAAGGTGAAGACTGAGAGAATGAAACCCCTAAATCCACTGCAGAAGAGGATCAGGTTCAAGACCATCTCAGGAACCTGAATGTGCATAAGTCCATGGGTCCTGATGCAATTCATTCTTGGATCCTGAGGGAACTGGTTGATGAAATTGATAAGCCATTATCTATAATATTCCAGAAATTCTGGCAGTCAGGTGAAGTCCCTTATGGGGAAACATAATCCCCATTTTCAAAAAAGCGAAAGCAGAAGAACCAGGGAACTATAGACTAGTCAGTCTCACCTCTGTGCCTGGCAAGATCATGGAGCAGATTCTCCTGGAAGCTATGCTTAGGCACATGAAAAGTAAAGAAGTGATTGGTAATAACCAAAGTGGTTTTACCAGGGGCAAGTCATGCCTGACAAATTTGGCAGCCTTCTATGATGGGGCCACAGAATTTTTAGATAGGGGCAGAGCAACTGATGTCATCTACCTGGACTTATGCAAGGCATTTGACGCTGTCCCGCACGACATCCTTGTCTCTAAATTGGAGAGACATGGATTTGATGGGTGGGCCACTCGGTAGATAAAAAACTGGCTGGATGGTCGCACACACAGAGTTGTGGTCAGTGGCT
>NW_008687139.1:0-495 GCF_000695815.1 Acanthisitta chloris | reverse complement strand
CCTCTCCAGCTCTCTTTGAAACACCCTTCTTGGCTCCATGGTCTTAGTTATGTTCACTTAGCTGAAGTGTGTCAGTGTCTGAAGGCAGACCTCATTAAAAAATTTTTTTTTCCACAAAAAAGACATAAGGCACCTCAGCTCATTCCATGTCCTGTGTTACTAAGTCATCTGCCCCCCTGAGCAGCACGTCCACATTTTTCTTCAACTGCCCCTGCCAGCGCACTTACAGAAGCCCCTTATGTTGCCCTGCAAATCCCCTAGGATCTTTAACCCCTGCTGAGCTTTGGCTTTAGTAAATGTTTCCATGTTCACTCAAGTATTGTCTCTATTTTGCTCTTGGGTGGCAAGTACTCTCCACCATCTCTGTGCTTGCTTACTGTCTGAGCTCAGGCAGCAGAACCCTGTTCATGCATACTGGCTGCCTGCCACACTTGCTCGACTACCCATGTATCAATGGACTTCTCTTGTTCTCTGATGAGTATGTTAATGAAGGTC
>NW_008687138.1:1147-1468 GCF_000695815.1 Acanthisitta chloris | reverse complement strand
TGTTATGGTTTAAACAGTGCTACTTAGAATGAAAGTAATGCTTTAAACTGTCTCATAATCTGGAAAGTGTATAATTCATCTTAGCAGCATCCCTGATAGGCAGGGAGCAGTTACCAGTTCAAGTCTACAGAAGAGAAAACTGTGTCTGGAATATTAAGAAGTGGGTGCTGTGATTCATGATTTCATCCTTCCTCATCTGCTGCAACCTTCCAAAAAACCAGATGTCAGCTCATTGTGTCTCTATTTATGAAGAATACAGTGTTTTCAAAAGTGCTAAGACCACAGTAGTGGGTGCCCTTTGTCCAGCACTTTAGGTTGTCC
>NW_008687138.1:0-233 GCF_000695815.1 Acanthisitta chloris | reverse complement strand
CTCCATCCACTGTCCCTCCCACTTCTGCAATCATATCCATCTCTCATCATCTTGTGGCTGCGTCTAGTCTGTTTGGTGGGTTTTGCAGTCTTGCTGCAGGCTTTTTTTCAGGACAAGATCTTCTTCAAAAGCAGGAGCCAGTGCTAAGCTCTCCCAGAAAGAGGATGGGAGGCAGGTGCCCACTCTCTCTTATGACTTTGAAATGCTGCTCCTTGAGACCTTAGAGGCATAGG
>NW_008687137.1:71355-76416 GCF_000695815.1 Acanthisitta chloris | reverse complement strand
GGCAATCCCAGACCGAGGGACACATCCTGAGCGCTGAGCGCGCTCCGGGGAGCGTCAGCGGCCAATGAGCGGAAAATGTACATCACTGGTGTGGCAAAAACACCCGGCGTTTTAAAACAAAAGTTTTACCGAGAGTGTTTTGAGATGCTCCAATAGAATCCGCAGCTTTTGGAGTCAGGGTAACCACATCCGCAGGCTGCAAACGCAGCTGCGACGGCGAACGGGTGAGGACATGGGGCACAGGGCAGCCTGGGCACAGGGCAAGAAGGCAAAGGTCCTGTCCTGTGCTTACCTCTTCCTTAAGTAAATGCAGTAAATGTATCCTAGGGTCCATGAGGCTAATTTCTAAAGAGCTGCAAGTCTCATTAGTGGAGCACCAGTAAAAATATGTATTTTTAATGACCTGCAGAGTACATAAGAAATGAATCCTTTTATTTTCTACATCTTTTCCTGAATTTTCCATCATTTTCTGAACAAAGTCAAAAAAGGAATAAAGATCTATATTCTGGTTGCCACTGGAACTTAACATGTTGGCTTCCAGCTCAGTGACATTTTAGCCAATATATATGCAATTGCCAACTAATAAATAGCGTTGATTGGGCTGATTACACTGGAACAAGATGCCCAGGGATGCTGTGGATGCCCCAGCCCTGAAAGTGTTCAAGACCAGGCTGGATGGGACTGTGAGCAGCCTGATCTAGTGGAAGGTGTTAGTTCCAACTCCTCACCATGGCAGAGGGGTTGGAACAAGGTCTTTAAGGTCTGTCTCTCCCAACTCAATCCATTCCGTGATTCCATGAATTTCTATAAAAAGAAAGCTTCCCACTTAATTCTTTTCATGCTCTTACATGTTTCATTATCAAAAGTATTTCAGCTACTGTTCCCTGCACAATGTTCAAAGCAGAAAATTTTCTGAAAGATCAACATGATTGTTATATCAGAATGTGATTTCACCATCAGATTGTGCCTTAACAGATGTATTCTTCATAAATGAAAATAAAATTAAGTCTCTCTCAGGCAATGTCATATTTCTGACATTAGCAAAGGCTTTTGTGTTAAAAATGCCCTGTACAAATAATAGAGCAGCCTCACAGTAGGGGGGGAATCTTGAAGTCATTATGATAATGTAAATTTTGTCATTGTTTTTAGATTTTTACCTAAAATATTTTTGTTACTTTTACAGCAACTCCCTGGGTGCACAATCTCTACTGCAGCATTGGTAAAAAGATCTGGGCTTGGACCCAAGCCTCAATCTCTTATCACACCAATTCTAGTTCTTGTTTCAGTCAGCTGTAAACAATTGATACTATCACTGAAAAGTGCAAGAAATCTCTCATAAATACTATTATCTGTCCTTGGAGAAATGTCATTCTCCCCTTTATATATAACATTGACCTATATGCAATCTTAAACTCCATGTAGCGACATTAGCATTTCAGTGTGCTCGAAGCTCAGAGCCCACATTACTGTGTGTGGCGTGTGACAAACACATGCAGTTGCCTCCTTCCTAGTGAAAGAAAGATCTCAAGTTCCAGTTCTGCAACACAGAACTACTACACCTACACAGGTCACAAGGAAAGAGCCATGAGATGTGGGATGTTTGAGATCAAGAACAAATAGCCTAAACAGACCAATTCCTTCAGACTGGCTGAAAGTGGTCGAACAACAGCAGAGAATCTTAATGCTCTAACAATTTTAGAAAGGCAGCATTCATGCACATTTGTACCAGATTCTGCTGTGACTTCTTTATTCTTGTAAGTTGCATAAAGATCCAAAAATCCTTTCATTTCAATAGCTTATATTTCATATCGTTTGCAGAATGAAACAAAAATAGTCACTGAGAGCAAAAGCAGAAATAGGATAAATCACATTTAGATATTTATGAGCTGGTAGCTCCAAGACTAACTGAAATGCTCAAGTAAGCAGTGATGTTAGTGCCAATGTAAATTTACAGTACCAAATCTTCACAAACAAAAGCAGAACAAGCTAGGAGGTATGTGATGGAAGGGTATGATTATGAATTGGTCTATGCCAGTATGATTTCCTGTGCAAAGCAACCAGGACCTATGACCTGTGTAAGGTCCACTTATCATTTCTTCTACTGAAGAAATCACATTATTGAAGATACTTACAGTAGCATTTTTTCAAGGATTAAGTAATCCACCCTATCTCTCAATACTAGATTGTATTAGTTCATGTAAAAAGTAAGCTTTCACTTTTAGCATAATTTTTTTGCAGTTTATCCCTGTTCTCAATTTTAATTACATGTAATATTGCTAAAGAACATTGCAAATACTTTATTATCCATTTCACATCTGAAAACATTTTTGAAGTTCTGTAATCAGTGTCTCCCCACTCATTCAGTACTTCCCTAAAATCTAAAGGATTTTCCTTTTCATAGTAAGAAAGAGTATAAGGAGCTCCTTCTTCCCCACAAAGTCAGATGGAAGTAATTTCAGAGTTCTTCTAGTATTTTGGAAGAGCACGTAAACAACAATTTGCCTGTGGGAAAGACTCAGAAAGAAGTGTAAAGTTCTACTTCATCACTGTAGGCTACAGTTCCGACACTCAGTTCTGTGCATTTATTCAGCTTTAGTGATCAAGTTAGCATATAGAGGTCTAAAACGCAGGAGCAGGAGATAATTATTATTTAAATGTGTGTTTACTCACATAATTTATGTGTAGACATGCATATTATGTGTAAACACAATTTAAATATGTGTTTACTTTTTGCAATCTAAAACATCACAGTCCATTATGTGAGAAACATGAACAAACCTACTTTTTAGAAGTTCAAGAAATAATGGAAGCTATTAAAAAAAAAAACCCAAAACACATAAATCTGAAATACAGAAAGAAAAACTGCAAAGGATACAAGGAATTATTTATAAAATGTTTATTCAATTCTACCTAACTTTTGAAAGGTTTCTTAAATCCTCTATATTACTGTGCATATGTTGTGTCAAATAGCTCTGTTGTGTATAAAAATTCGAGAATGGATTCATCCAGGTTGTTGTGTTTGCAGGACACAGCTGTCACACCAAAAGAAATTATGGAATGGTTTTAAAAATGTATCTTCTTCTCATAAACTGTAAGTCTTGCAAATCACCAATCTATAACTTTACTACTTTATTTCACACTACATCTTCCTCTGTGTATATTTATGATGGTCAGATTACATTAAACACTGGGAACATGCTTAACATACTAACTTACTTACGAAGTTGACTCTTTAATAGTGCCATATGTAAATATTTATGTGAAAACAGAATAATGAGTACCTAACCTCTCTGTAAAATTGAGGGTTATTTTAAAAAAGGAAAGATATTAAGTGTTTGAAGATCTAAATTGTAAATTTCTGGTTTTCATATGTTTTTCTAACAGCTATAACATTTACATGCATCACTCTGACAGAAGACCACAGACAAAAAGACTTTTGTATAATAACTATTACTTTGTAGAGTAGCTCTGAGAAACTACTTGAATGAAAAAACAAATCTGTGACAATTTCACTTTAACTGTCACCCTTATATGTAAACCAGGAGCATTTTGTACCATGAATTATTTAAACACCTAGGAAAAAGCTTTGATTATTTGCATGTGGCTGTAGTGAATTTGGGTTTTGGTTTCTCTGTTAGGAAGGTAGAAGTGATCACCTGGACCAATACAGAAAAGTCTTTATTTGAAAGGAAGTGAAGCAAGTACCATACGCATATTTAGAAACATCCAAAAACTGTCTTCTCTAATTACATACTTTCAAACACATTTGGTCTGAGAAGTTACTACTACATGATCTATTTAGTTATCTTTCTGTCTATCTATCTATCTATCTATCTATCTATATATCTGTCTGTCTGTCTGCCTGTCTCTGTCATTTATGCATGTATAAATATATATAAAATATACACATACATAGGTAAACATATGTGTATAAACGAGATAGGATAAAATATATAATAGTGGTTTATGTATATAGTTACAGATCCATGTATAATGACGGTATAGATATAAATGCTTTGCCCTTGCATCTCTGAGAATGTATGGCCTGTTGCTTGTGATTTCTGTGATTCACAACTCTCTGTTGAACACCTCACTCAGGTGGCAGGGGTTGACTTCCACCTGCATTTTAAAAGCAGCCCTGATCTCAAATGGTGCTACAGAACCCTTGTAACCCCCATCCCCACTCCCTGCAGTAGCAATGATATCTTAATATATCAATTCAAATACTTATAGCATTATCTCAAATAATTACATCAAAATTTGAACTTTTTCTACTTAGTTAACAACATTGTTTTAGCAAACAGCACAGTGTATAATAAATAGATTTTCCAATAAGCTTATATCATGAATGTGCATTATATTTTTAAATAACATAATAAGTACTAAATGTTTACTAGATTATTTTGCATCAAAACAGATGCAAAAATTCATGTGTGAATTATTTTTTGGGAGTGATATGTAGCAGTTGAAAAGTATTCCTTAAAGAGATACTTCTGTAAAAGCTTTGAGTGACTGAACTGTTTGAGTTACAGTCTGCCCATAAATCCTTTGGAGTTAAAGGGAGGCTATAGTTGTTAGCTAAGATATCTGCTGCAAATTGGTCAAGCATCCAGCGATTAAAAGCTCTTTGAGGCCTGCATATGAGTGCTCAGTATGAGTATTGGTCCTCTGAGTTATACAGCCTTAGTATATTTGTGATAACCCTTTTCCACAGAGGTTTTCATTTTACTAAACCTGGAGACAAATCAATTGAAAACTTTCAAAGCCTGACACATAGTTTAGAAATACACCAGACCTCTGCCTAATATCTCACTAAAAACATTTTCTTGTGACACACTATTATGATCTTCTGGCCATTCTATGCTTACACAGCAGTGCAGATCCCATACCTTTTCTGCTGGTGCCTCAAGAAAGTAAAAAATCAGTTTTTTTCTTCATATGTAAATGTTCCTTGTTAGGAGTAAACAATAAACTCTCTAATAAACCTACTAGCAATATTTAGAATAGACAATATATGTACTTTCAGAAACAAAATTTGTTAGTCCTGTGCAGCTATTTTCA
>NW_008687137.1:64263-71332 GCF_000695815.1 Acanthisitta chloris | reverse complement strand
AGGACATAATGGCTACATGCAGTTTCTCTCTCCACATTGTTAAGTGGCTATACTTTGCTTAAAGGCTTTTGGTCTTAAAACAAATACAGGTCATGACAAGTTTGAAGGAAAATAAACATGAGTTTATTTTTCAATTTCCGCCTAGAAATGCACAGTTTCAACTTCTGTCCTTCTCAAATCAGATGCTGCTCCAGGACTCTAGACAGGAGGACTTGGGAGGGTTCAGTGAATAGAGAAATTTGTCTGTGCAAATTCCAGACAGGAATGATGTTTTAAGAACTAGAAGTATTGTATCAGCATGAATAAAGAGAAGACTTCACATTCTGGGTGCCACAAACAATTTAAAATCCAGTATGGTTTTACCAGGATGTGAAGCCTTGCACTGTTCGCATGCTGGTAATCTAGAAAGAGTAATCATAAACAGTATCTGCTGTTTATATATTTACTTATCTTAGATTGTATGACAGCAAAGACACAAATCCCCTACAGTGTGATAATCATTAAAGTAACACACCCTTCTTTATATGTATGTTTTTACATTCTCATTCCCTATTCACTCTAAGGAGGCAGCTCAAACTGAGAGATCAATATTTTGAATCAGTTCTCACGTGTGCAGAGCAGCAGACATTCAGGAGGTTACTATTCCCCTGTCACACACACACACACATACACACAGATTCTATCTACATCTTCATTTAGTCTCAGCCACAGGTGAAGAGCAACTATCCTATATGAGAGTTATCCATCCCTGTCCTACAACTTTCCCCAGCTTCTGAGGATATCCTAAGACAGACACAGAGCAGAAAGTGAGAGAACCAGCTCAGCAACACCATAGTACAACCTCTCTCTAATCCTATGATGGATACTTTTTCCTTTGGGTCCAATTACTAATTGAATCCTTTCCAGTCAGTTGTTTCCCTATGAATTTAGTTCACAAACTCCCTTAGCGGGGATAAGTTCACTATCATAAGGCTGAAGTTTACCACCTTACCCTATGCTGCCTGTGGCTCTCCTTTCAGTGCTAATATTACAGGTTTTGGCATAACACTGTCTTGCACAACTATGTCCAACTTTTAAATTTAGCTTTCCCTGTGCTTTCAGACTGACAGCCCATTCATCTTACCCCTTAAAATTTCCTTTTTTTCATAGTGAATCTTATGTGGAATGCAACATCTTCATAATTTTTGTAATGCAATTTTACAGCTACCTTCTCTGCCTACAGCAGCTGAAAACAATCAAGATCAAGTGCATGAGAACAAAACATCTGTTAGAGAAAAACCTCTTTGCCTGTAATATTGCTTTTCTCCCCAGAACAAAGCAGCATTTTCTCCACTTGCCATCTGCATTTGTACAATTTTCGGACCCTTCATTTGGATGAATCTTTAGTATAACCTGAAGACCTTATTTTTCTTAGATAATTTATTGCGGCACCAGTTATTGTTCTGTAAGTACTCAAAAGCATGGAAGCTAATAAAAACTTGTTTCAATCAGCATCAGAATCACTATCACACAGCGATTTCAAGTATAAAATATAACACCTTGTTCCAATTATCTCATATCAACCAACCTTTGATAGTTCCTTCTTCAGCCCTCCTAGGCTCCTCTTTAATTCAGGTCTTTACTCGTAGAGTCACACCCGTGCATCTTCCTGCAGTCTTTCAGAAGAACTTTAAGGAAACAGAAAAATCACTGCCATTTGACTTCAGATTATTCCAGAAATCCTGCTTCTTTTTTTTCCCCAGAGTTCCTGTGTTCTGTCATAAAAAGTACCAACCTTCCAGTGTTGCTTTCTGAAGATCTGAACCAGTGCCAGCTACAAAAACATGAAAAAAATATAACTCTTCCTCTGTCATTTGCTCATAGTCACCTTTCCTATTAAAAAAAAGAGAGTTTTGGGGTTTGGTTTTTTTTAACTAGCTGTCCTCTTCAGAAGAAAGAACAAAACTGTACACTTCTTTCCAAACCATTAAATTCTTTTCATACTCCTACTCAGCTGCTTCCACCTGGATTTCAGAGTGAACCAACTGCATACAGGTGCACGTGGATAAGTCTCCATCTTCTGTAAGAAAAGTGAGGATGACTGTAGTCTTGTGAGTGCTGCATTCAGCTGTTCCCTATAGGAAACTCTAGATAAGAATTCAGACTTGCTGTAACATTTTTCCTATTCTATTTGCTTGTAGTAGAGGGGAAAGAATGAGAGATCACTTGTTCTTGCTGCAAGGTATTCTCTCAGAGCCTGACAAAGCCAGTGTACTGAGACCACAGCCTGACCACAGCCTGACCTCAGCCTATTCTCCCCTGCCCAAATGCAGTTCAGGATTTGGGCTGCACCTCAAGATTTGAGGAGGTCTAATTCCTAATATTCTCAGCTGCAGCTATTACAAATAATACTAAAAGTGTCATTATGAGTTTAGAACTTCAGTAAACTCAGATAGCTATGTGGGGGTATTTAAAACTAAAATTATGATTTTATATATTTGGCATTGTGATAATGCAAAAATATTTCAACCCTGTTTCAAACTGTTCTGACATGCAATGTGGGAACTATATAAACAGAATAGACCTTTCCTAATGGAAAACCTTATTTAATGCCTTCTTTCTGCAACAGATGTATAGCTTTTACTTTCCAAACAATCCCGGGAAATCTGTTAAGTACATAACACAAGTATTTTCTTAACTCTGGTATTAAGTACCATTTATAGCTGTCCATCTCTGGAGTATGGTTCACTAATAGCATTCTCCAGCACTCTGCATTACCAGTGTAGTGTCAGATGAGAGGGTCTAGACAACAGGATCCAAAAGAGGCTAGTTACAACTCTGTCAGAGTGCCAGATGTAAATATAAATCTTTCTAATATTAAGTGTGTGAAATACAGATGGATCAAATGGTTTTATGGCAATTTAAAGCTTATAAATTGAAATGGTTTAGAAATTTGGGTATTAGCTATGGCTTTGTGCCTTCATTTCTTATAGGAAAGTCAAAGGAACAAAGAATTAATTTCCTGGTGGAAAAGCAGCTATTATGAAGCCTTTAGATAGAACTAATTTTCCATTATTATACAAAACACCAGTAAAATACACTAGCTAGCAATATTTCTATAAAAAAACATATTTTTAAATTATTTAAATATAATGCTGTCTGCTAGAGTGTTGCATAGAGTCATTGTTGTGCTTGAGGACATATTTATGTTTTCAGCCAAGCAGAGAGGGAAATTAAATACAATGAGCCATGATTTTGTGTACAAACTGGAATTATGAATGCGTAAATGTAAAACTGTGTGTGCATATATCTGTCATAATATTAGCAGTGATAGACTACCTGAATTCTGAATACAAAGGTCCTTTCCTTCCCATGTATGATCTCAGTTTACAGTGATACAAATCAACTGAGGTCAGTGTATGCCTAAAGTTAATGTATTGGCTACTCAGGATGCAAGATAGTAATAAGAAAAACCTCTCAATTATTCTGTGGTAATGCATGTTTTTTAGGTAATAACTTTTGGTTTTATCTCAGGAGTGTATTCATGGGTATTGTTTTTGCATTAATAAACACCAAGCAAGTTGGGGATGAAATAATAATCAGTGGGTCATTAAAAGGTAGGTGTTTCTCATTAATCAGTAAACAATACTGGTTTTAAATAGTATTACAGATAGATTTGCAGCTCACCTACATAGTTCTGTAACAGCTCAGTACAGGGATACTACAAAGTCTACCTCTGAGTTTCTTTCTAAGGAACATTTCCCTAGATCTTCCCCATGTAACTTAAGCAAAAAGGATAAGTTGTCAGAGATGAGAGCATTTAGTAAGCTATGGGAAAGGATGAAGCCTTTTCATTCAGCCCTGGACATCACTGGAGTTTTTTTCTAGTTTTTCTTGCACCTCAGTGTTGATAAGGATATCATTCGCTTAATCTGGATGCATCCCAAGACTATTCCACTCAGTTTTAACTTCACTGCACATCTACAGGTACTTTAAGCCACAAACATTATATATTTAGATTATGATAAGTCTTTTATATGTGTTTATCAGTCTGGAACCAGTTATGATGTCGATTAGACAGGCATACAGAGTGCATCTCAGCCTCTCCAACAGTCATGAGTGGTGTTCAATTACCCCTGTGATCCTCCCAGTAAATGCACTTGAGATTTTAAATTATTTGGTGGCAACAGGCAGGCACAGTTATTCTCCCAGGTGCTAGCACTGGTCATCTACAGACAGGTTGGGAATGTTTGGACAAGTCAATAATTCATATAGACAAAGTTATTTGATGCTTGTGTCAATAAACATACCAATAACTCAATTAAATTTGGTACCATTTGTGAGGCAATTTCATCAGGAAAATGTCAGTGTACACATGAGGACTGACATCACAATTTTAAAAATAATTATGAAAAGTTTCATCTATTAGCTCATGGAGTCCTGCAACAGCAGGTGATTTTCATAACTGTTTCTATGACAGGAAAAAGTAAATATTGTTTTTCCAGAGCCTAGTTTCACCCTTTTAGCCCCATGCAGCTGCTCACTTGTTCCCCCACTAGGGGGATGGGGGAGAGAATCAGAACAGTAAAAGCTAGATAACTCGTGGGTTGAGATAAAGACAGTTTAATAGGGAAAGCAAAAGCTGCACACACAAGCGAAGTGGAAGAAGGAATAAATTCACTTCTTGCCATGGGCAGGCAGGTGTTCACACATCTCCAGGACAGGAAGGCCCCATCCCACATGATAGTTACAGTTGTCTCCCCCTTCCTTCTTCTTCTTCCCATTTTATATACTGAGCATGATGTCATATGGTATGGAATATCCCTTTGGTCAGTTTGGGTCACTTGTCTTCAAGCGAAGTGGAAGAAGGAATAAATTCACTTCTTGCCATGGGCAGGCAGGTGTTCACACATCTCCAGGACAGGAAGGCCCCATCCCACATGATAGTTACAGTTGTCTCCCCCTTCCTTCTTCTTCTTCCCATTTTATATACTGAGCATGATGTCATATGGTATGGAATATCCCTTTGGTCAGTTTGGGTCACTTGTCTTTGCTGTGTCTCCTCCCAGTCTCCCATGCACCCCCAATTCCAGCATGGCATGATGTCATATGGTATGGAATATCCCTTTGGTCAGTTTGGGTCACTTGTCTTTGCTGTGTCTCCTCCCAGTCTCCCACCCCAATTCCTAGTTACAGTTGTCTCCCCCTTCCTTCTTCTTCTTCCCATTTTATATACTGAGCATGATGTCATATGGTATGGAATATCCCTTTGGTCAGTTTGGGTCACTTGTCTTTGCTGTGTCTCCTCCCAGTCTCCCATGCACCCCCAATTCCTTGCCAGCATGGCAATACAGAAAACAGAAATGGCCTTGGCTCTGTGTAAGATCTGCTCAGCAATAACAAAAACATTTCCATATTATCACCCCCATGTTCTGCACAAATCCAAAACATAGCCCCATACTAGCCACTGTGAAGAAAGATAATTCTACCCCAACTTAAACCAGCACACATGGATATGTTCACATGGAATGTCATGAAACTATACCGTTAAAACTGCTCGTTTGAAGGTTTATATTCCATAAATATCAAACTTCCTTAAAGAAACTACAGAAAAAAATACATGTTTCTGCAAGTATTCTTTATGATTATCTTGATTGTTTCCTCTTTCTTTCAATATACTCAGTAACGTATCTGGTATCTTATACTTAGTCCTTTATTTTGGCAACTTCATGTCCTTGAACAATCTTATATAGCATAGAAAATTCACAGATTTTCAGGCACACAAACATTTCTTATGACTGAAAAAAAGCAACCTATCCAAAGATTGACTTCCTTTTTCCAGCTCTGCTAGTTGGTCTGGCAGTATGCAACATATCTCTCTCCAAACTTTGCCTTACTTATGTCTTTAAATCATGACAACTATAACACTAATATCTAATATATCTTCATTAAAGTATCCAAAATAGTACTATTTCAGATAACATTATATCCTAGAAAAAAAACACCACCAAAAACGATTGCTTTAAACAATCTAAAAACTTTAATTATTTGTCATCTAACAACTAGGCAAATGAATCACTAATACTAGTACTGCACAGTCTTCTATATGACCATACCTTATTTTTTAAGAAGAGTCTTACCAAACTTTTTTCAAGGTAAATTCAAAATTAGTCACCTCAATGAAGCTTTGCCTTCAACCTTTGCTAAATTGCTTTTGATTTTTGCACATTTTGTTGTAGATCTTTATGCAGTTCCATATTTAAATAATGAGCTCATGTTTGTACATGTATCCATTTTCCTGTATAAGATGCTGGTCCATGCTCATTGACATTGTGCCATCAGCAGTAGTTTCAGTTCTTGAAAGGTAGAATCCTCCTCCATACAACTGTATCATCTCCAACATGACCAAGTCTGAGACTATAGCTTACAAATCCTTTGAATCAGGAATGTTTTCCAAAGAAGTTTAGTCAGTTCATTTTTCTCAGATGATCTGAACCTTTTGTGCCAGTTGCGTTACTTGCAGAGGAATTGTCTAAGATATGAAGAAAGGTCAGTCAGTGCAAAAGGATTGTGGAGATTATAAATGTTTTTCGTTCTTTCTTTACTGAAAAAGTGTAGTATGATCTCCTTTTTTTCATCCATTTTACCTAAGTACCAATGTCCCATTCAAGCCAATAACTGCTAATATGTGTTTATGTTAATTAGATATTTATGGTATGTATTCTTTCTCCAACACAGAAACTGACAGAAGACCTAGAGTAAGGTTCATTTCGCATTGAAACCTGTCAGGGAGTCACCAAAGAAGGTGACTTATCATTCTACCATGATGAAAGTGTGGACCACTTTATTTTCCAGATCGCCAGTAGTCTAATAGTCTAATATGAAGCATTGCCCTATTTAACAGACAGGTATGATCAAACTATCTCATGATTAAGAAAGGGACAGATCAAATATCAAGATGAAATATTTGTCTGAGTCCCTCCAGGAGTTTAAATATAGTTTGCCTGCAAGTGTTAACATTCTCCACACAGCAAAAATCACAGTGCAGTCAGAGACTATCTGAAGGTAAATCCTGCAGGGTGACCCTGAA
>NW_008687137.1:57077-64232 GCF_000695815.1 Acanthisitta chloris | reverse complement strand
TCCTGAAATTGCCTCTCCAAGTGATGTGCAAGAGATATCCAAGGGCTGGAACTGGCACCTTCTCAGGAACAAGTGTCACCAGCATAAGGCAGAGAGCATTCTGACATAAATGTAGTAAAAGTAGATGAAACAATTTTTTCTTTTTTTCATTTTTTCTTTTTTTTTTTTCCAAAAAACTTTATAAAGAGCAGTAACGGCATTGTCTGTCTGGGATATTATGAATAATGGTAATTTCTACTTGTCTTTACATGGTTTGATACCATCATAGTCTAACACATCCTAACAACATTAAAATGTCTCTTGCCTAAAGGAAAAAGTGGATCTATAAACTGGGGAATAGGGCAATTTTTAATGCACTTTAATCTCCAAAATAACCTTGAAAAGATTCAGATGGCACCAGAGTGGGTTCTTTGCTTAGCTGCATGGCTCAATAATAAAGCAGCGACACTGAAAGAAAGCAGGAGAGAATTCCAGTAAAATTAAAAACATTGAAGTTTCTCTGGCCTGCAGGAAATTATTGGTGTGATACAGGACAATTAAGGATCACAGGGAGCGTGTCACAAGCTCGTTCACTGTGTTTTTCACTTGCCTTTCCTACTGTGAAGGTTGTACATTGCAACTTCCACTGGTCCATTTGCAAAACATTTGTCACAGCATGTTCTGCACTTGATATCCATAGGAATTATTTAAGCTTTATATAGCATCATGCCTCTATAATCACTTGGCATTTTGGATATTTTTCATTTCTCTGCTCAGCACTTATATTTGCCAGTTTGGTCCCCCATGTTGTAATGACTTTTCTCTCTCAATTTTTACCATTAGCACATGTATCCATTTTCCTGTTTGGTTACAGCTCTCACTGGCTATGTCTATGGTTTGGCTGTAGATTAAATCCAGACTCTGTTGGAATAAGAACACTCCCACTACTTGATGCAGAGTGCTGATAAACTTACACTTGAGCCAGCGAAGTAAGTTTATAGTACTCCAAAAATGTTGATGAGATGACTTTGTGCCAGCTAACTTTATGCTAACTCAGGGTTGTCTAACCATGCCAGATCTCCCACAGCTAGTGAACCTCCTACAGATAGGCTGTGAGTCTTCTCACAGCTCATTCTTCCTTTGTTTCTGCCTGTTTGCCCACAGAGTCATTGTCCTTGGAAGTAGCCTTGCATTTTTTATATGCAGGCACAGGGCCCTTTATTTCCCTTTGTCTTTGGTTTCCATCTATATCATGGACCTAGCTGTGGATCTGCCATGCATCGTGTCTCTGTGTTGGCCCACTGCCTCAGACTTTGCCACTGCCACATGATTGAATGTTAGCTACAACACCATAGTTATCATCACAGAGACAGGAACAGGATTTGAGCCAGATCAAGGCCATGTGTGCCTCATTTGCACTATCATGAGTCCCACTGTGTTTATCCCTAGCCAGAATGAAGGTGGGTAGATCTAAAACAGCTGTGATAGCTCTAGGAGGAAACTCTTCTTAGGTCTGCTATTGCCAGCATGTACAAAGGGTTTGTGTGCTATGCATTAAGTTTACTTTGCCTCTGTAGGACCATAGTGTCTCACTGAGTCCTGCCCTGCTGTTTAACTGTTAGCATTCTCCTTTGGGTGAATTCACCTGCAACAGCTGAACTTCTCCCACTGGTTTGGCTAGAGACTGGCTTACAGTAACCACAGTTGAAGCCACCCTTTTATTCCTGTAGAGAAGGGGAAATTTAATCCATCCAAACCTGCTGTGTTCAGGGCCATGGGAGAGGCCCTGGCTTTGTTTTGTTTATTGGTATAGGACTAAAAGGACCAGCTGTGTTTGACTAAGCTGAAGGCTCTGAAGAAGGGTTAATATGGGATGAGGATAATAATGGCTGCATAGATGATGGGAAGGCATTCTGCAAGTACTATGAAGAGCTTGGCAACTGACTGACTGCAATGTAGTCAGATGCAGGGGTTTGAGATTTTGAGCCTCCTGTTCATTGCACTCTTTGAGGTAACAAGAGAGTATCTGAGGACAAACTTTGAATCATTTTTGAAGGCCTTTAAGACCTGTTTATTTTTTCTTATCATTTTCTCAACACACAGCCAGCTTATAGGCAATTTGCCAATAGGACTGTCTACTGTTGCTGCCAGTTCTGTCCCTACTCTTCTGTCAGTGACTGGGAACTGGCCTTATGCTCCCCACACCCTTCCACCCTTCCACACTCAAAACGCTTTCCCAATCCAGGACCCAGTGTCTGTCAGATCTAGAGGCTTTGACTTCTTGCTATACTTGTTTCACCCTGGGAAGCTGTGAATCACAGTCCCATACCTGTTTCTTTCACAAAAATCCCTCACTGGATTATTGCACTGGTGTTGCATAGTAAACCAAATTAAATTTTAAATATAGATGCACACATGCATAAAAAGCAAGAATGATGAATTTTCCTGTTCATAAAGAGTGCTTAGAGAAGGGAAAAGAGATTGGAGCTCTAATTCCAGCTAATGAGTCAGCAGTTATATCAGCTATCCTTGATATAAGTAGTGAGTATACCTGGATGTTTCCTGGGATAATAGGTTCCTCCATGGAGGACATTTTGCTCTGCCCAATACTTTCAGCATCTTGGAGCATTTTATGCAATATAGAAAGGGTGCATGCTGTTGAAAAAATACTTGGATTCCCTCGCATTTGCATGGGTGACTGCCATCATGAAACAGATATGCATTCTGCCAGAGGTAACAGGGCCCATCTACATCTGATGATCCCCATGATTCATCATGGGTCTGTTGAAGTCTTTGTCCTCCATGTACTGGACACAGTCATGGAAGAGTCTAGAAAGAATGTGCAACAGTTACAAGCTCTTCCCTTCTCCATTCTCACTGAGACACCAGCCAGGCACAGGGTTGCACCAACAGAATATACCATTACCACAGCTGATGCAGGCAGAGAACTTGTCAGCTGGGATCCATGACTACCTAGGTTGCTCATTTAACTGTGGTATCTACAATGACCATTTCTATATCCTGTTTGAGCAGTTTGGGCATCTGCAGTCAAAGTCAGCTGCTTGGGAACACAAGCCTGATCTTTGGCCAAGTGGATGAGTAATCTATGAAATTAAAAGTATGGGATCAGGGAAGAGAGTACTCAAGAAAACATGGTGTGGCCCAGAGGAGGTATACTGTTCTGTTATCTTCCTGGGTCAGAGCCAAATAGCAGCTGCAGCAGCACTCAACAACTTACATACTAGCTCTGAACAGGACAAAAGACAGAAGACAGAAGAGGTAAGTTATGAGATACCTAGCACAATGTGTGGGAAGATCTTTACTGGCACCTGGTTCTTACTCAAACACCTTGCACACTCTTGATACTGAAGCTGCCTACCTCATGATCAGTTTCTCCAGTTCATGCCTAATACATTTTCCTAAGCAAACAGTCCACTTAATTTCCATTAGCTTCCAGAGATCAAAACCCAGCTGAAGAAAAACAGGCTGCAAGCAATGCCTACTGGGATCAAGTCTAGTTCTGTGATCCTGGGATCTAAATATACTCTAAATTTTGCATAGTTTCTGTTATGTGCTGTTTCTAGCATCCGTTTTCCAGAACCCTTTGGTTTTAAGTCTACTGTTTCCCTTGACAAACTCTAAGTCATATCATTATTTCTGTAGGTAGAATCTCAGAGCTTTCCTGGTTGGAATGGAAAAGACCATTCATCTGGGATTGAAAAGATGGTAGTAAGAACTACACTGGTAGAATCTGGAAAAACAACAGAAACAAAAAAATGGGAGAAGTTGTATCATTGTGTTTTATTATTGAGAGACACCTATGGGACTGTTTCTATGTCATGAAACTGAGCAGCTACATGAGAGCATGTAGATATGGAAAAAAAAAAATCTTGCAATGATAAGGCTGAAGGAATGTGTAAAGCAAACCTGATGCTGTATCTTTCATACTGCCTGTTGGGACAGATTTCTGAAGTAAATTTTTCTCAGAGCCAAACCACACAGGGCCTAGCCAGTAACAGCCCAAAAGTCCATTCAGGGATGAATAGGCATGTATACAGAATGGATGATCATCACACACCCATTGGAAGGTACATTGGAAGGATCTACATCTGCAAGACCAGGACTGAGGCATGTGTTTAGCAGCCAAAATTTTAGCTGCTTTATCAGCTGCCCAGGCAGGTGACTTAAGATGTTAGGTTAGTCTTGCAAGGAGAGATGGAAGTGCAGCCTGGTTCAGCAAGACCCTCAAGTGAGATCATTCTCAAAAATGGTGGCTGATTTTGCAAACAGAAGCTGAGTTACCCCAAAGAACTGCCCAAGAACTTACTCTGTTGTTCTGAGATTACATTCCACAGCTCATAAAATGGGCAAGTGGATGCACTACATGTTGTGATCCTCAGGCAGCTAAACCTGATATCTTACTGGTACAGAATCACTGTCATGTGTCCCTAAATGAGACATGCATTGCTGTGCCTTCAACTGGATCACATCTGCATTCCAAAAGATACTGTTGTACATGCAAACCACATGCTTTCAGAAAATGCACAATAGCCTCTTTGAGTGAAATTCTATTATCTGACCCCATGCTTACCATGACAATTTTTCAAACAAGAAAAAAAATTACAGACTTTTGATTTTTAAAATCTATCTACAAGAATATAAACTCTATTCACATTCTTGGTTTGTGTCCTACATTTTTAGTCCTGCTTTCTTTGCTTTTCCCCTCATCTTCCAGACAGATAGGGCAATGCTCTTCCAGTGCAAGTTATCCTTCATTGTTGCTAGTTCTTCACTGCTTGAGCTTCTGAAACATCTACCTGGGTCAACCATACCCTGTCACAGAGAATTGGCAGCTAACAAACTGTTAACACTGTTGGCAGTGATCAAAAACAGAAAGGCTTTTTCACTCCTCAAGCAGCAAGCTTTTTTCCTACTCACAACAGACAGCCCCAAACAGACTCTGCAAACACAAAATTGCAGCCAAACCACAAATCTGCCAGACTGCAATCAAACAAACAATTAGTCAACAGATAAGCAAACAAATTAATTTGCACCAAGGGAACAAGGACTTGTTCCTTCCACACTAGCAGTCACACAAGAAGGTTGGTCTTTCATACACTCTGCAATCTGACTTTTAAAGACAGAGAGGAAATGTGGGTTAAGAAAGCCCTGAAGATGTGAATTTTTCCTGTCCCTTCCTGATAAGAGCCTAATTGCTCCCTGAAAGACAAATAGCTTCAATAATTACCTTCTCTGCTCACAAATGTCCTGAGCAGTAAAAAGATGAAAACTGAGAGGTTATTTGGTGAAATATTTTTATAATTCTTATCTGGATATCTGCTTTCAACTTCTGTCAGCTACTGAAACAGCTGGGCCCGGTGTCATTTCTGATGTTTCTAAGTCCCAGCAAGGCATGAATAATCCCTCCCCATCCCATGTACCTTCTAACTGTAGGATAAATGCTCTCCCCCATGAAACAGGTGATGTGGCTTAAAATCAATTTAGGGAGAACATGAACCTGCAGCCAAGTCTCCAGATGATAGGTGAATGTTATAATACAGTGCTATAAGTAAACAGTCAGCTACAACTGCACTCCTGCTTTGACCTTGATCCCTCCACTCATTCCTTAAGCAAAGGATCTCAATAGCAGGAATAGCTATGAATCACATATAAAGTGAAGTTTCTTGCTGTGGCAAAGGTAAAATGCCTAAATCTTAACTAAGGATTATGTGTAATGTTTCCTGTTGGCTGGCTTAGGTTATTATCTCTCTGGTCAGAGTGCTGGAACTCCTCTTTTTCCATATGCTTCATTGACAGTCTACATCTAATTCATGTGTTGTGATGTCCCCAGAGATGGCAGGATCCTAAAACCTGTATATTGCAGAGTCAGAGAGCGTAAACATTGCATCTCACACCACAGTATGTTACAGATTATCAGACACATGATAGCTGTGTTAGTAGAGTGTTCCACACAAAGTATTTTACCCAACTGCTCAGCAGTTGGATTGCAAATGGTAGCCAAGCTGCAATGTGCAGTACAGATGTATCATGATCACAAGGTTGCAGTATTCTTTGAATTTAGCCCAAAAGCCTGTAACTTCCATTGAACTGAAATATAGGTTGGCAACATCTCTGATAATCAAGTCACATTTTGTATCTTTAATATGAAAGTATACATGTATTATTTTAGAATTAATCTGGTACACTTAATGTTGCTCACTCAAAATTGAGCAATCCAGATCATTCTGGAATCTAAGGGTTTTGATATCTTCCTCTGCTTTATGTTTGTTGAGGCTTTTTGACAGATGCCAGCCATGAGCACCTATTTAAAAATAATTGGACCAAAAGAGTTCTCTCTTTCAGGAGATGAAAAGGAAAAATCAGACTTTGGCATAATTTTTGTGCCACAAACATCAGAGGGATGTTGGATAAAATATTAGCCATGGAATGGAAGAACAGAAAAAAAGATTTATATTTCAAATTTATGTTGCAACAAAAATTCACCACAAGTTGTCCGTACAGAAATCTGCAACTGAAAGGTGAAATTTTGTGTCCCAATACTGAAAAAACCCAAAACTAATGGGTGCTAACAATAGAACTAAATGCTGTAAGATGTGACATAGAGAAGATCTGTGGTTTGACAGGGATAATAAAACATATTTGGTGAACTTTTTAATATCTTTCTTATAGACATCAATTAAAATTTTGTTGAACAGACACCTTTGTAGATGAAACAAGATATATAAAACACCAAAGTTATCACAAAATATCTTACAATTTTATATGTGGAAATAAGACAAGATTTCTCTTTATCATTAAAATTAAAATGGTAAAAACTATTCTCCATATATTCAAGTACTTGTTTAAATCTGAATGCTACTGCAGGAATTCTTGGGCTCGTAAGAGTATTTACCAAGAGCCTTACATCCTCTTGCCTCCAAAGCACTTCTTTTTATATTTTTGGGATTTTTATCCAGAAACTATTTATTTTATTTGTCTATAGAATTCCTAGCTTTAAATGGGTTTCAGTTCTGAAGTAGAAATAATTAATAAATAAATAGCAATTCAATTCTTCAGGGATTAAGAACTGCATAACCAGTAATGGCTATTCATTATTAGGGCTCCTGAAAAATTTTCCCTATTCAGTCCTTTGTCAAAAGTGATTACCTGTTCTTA
>NW_008687137.1:38249-57038 GCF_000695815.1 Acanthisitta chloris | reverse complement strand
TTCTTTTATTATGACTACATCTTTTATATTGAAACAGTTAGGCATGCATAGTCCCCAGATAAAGGGCCAACAGTCTGGAAAGACAGGCAAGAAATCCAAGCTTAGAGAAGACATCTAAACTAAAGTAGTTTTGCATTGATTTGATACAGTCATATGTTAAAATTTGGTGGGGGGGAGTTAATTAAACTGAGACCAAGCACAAATCTTGACTCTCCTTGTGTCTTAATCATGCTTTGTGAATGAGCACATGTTGACGTGTATGACAAATCAGTGCTGACAGGTACAACAATGCATACTGAAGAAATATTGCTTGAACTACAAGTACAGGTTACTGAACTAATGTTAATTCAGGAGATGAACATAGGTATTCGGGAGCTACTTCTGTAGGTACATGGAAGAGGTTATACAGACAGCTGAGATGATAAAACATTAAAAAGGCAACATCAGATAATGCCAAAAAAAAGTTATTCTGTCTTTCAGAAGTTGTGTGGTTTATCTTGCCAACGAAGTGTTCTCTACTGATCATACTCTCACCACAAAGATATTGCAGAAGTCCACAGTTCTAAGAAAGATTGGGGCCATAAAAACTTCTATGAAGAGAGACTGAAAAGTTTGGAGTTGTTTAGAAAAGAGGCAGATAAGATGAGACATGACAAAAACAAGAAATGGAATTAATGTAGTATAGTCAGTCTCAATGTACAAAACAAAATGCATCTCTGGAAAATGTCAGATTTTTGACAAAACTTAAAACTCATAAAGCTATCAGCTGAAAAAAAAAGAAGTATTGGGGATTGGCAACGAAAGTTTTGGTTTGGGGGCTTTGGCAAGAGGTCAGGTTTCCCATGGAAAACAGGCACTTACAGCATGAAAATGTTTCTTATAAAATTCAATTTTCTGCTAAAAACAAATTTGATAGAAAACATTTGATCATGCCTGATTTGGCAACATAAAGTCCTAAGGGGATGTGATGCAGGTATTTGACACATAGGTTAATCAAGGTTAACAATTTCATGAGAGGTAGGAAGAATTTCACCAGGGCTCAGGAAAAATTCTGCTGCAGCATCTTGTCTGCAAAGATGCATCCTTTTTTAGTCTGACTTCTCAGAATTGCAGCTAACTTAGTTCTGTTGGAACTGCAAGGAACGCCTTCAAGAATGTAATGTTCTTTTAGCAATTATTGAGTGAAAATTTTCAATCAACTCTAATTTCACAAATTACTAAATGCTTTATGCAGACCAATTGCTGTTTGTTCCAGCTTTTGTCAAAAAGAGAACTGCAGAAGGTCTAATGAAAGAAAAAAAGTTGAAATTTTTGAATTTCAGTGTAGAAAATGAAGTTTTGCAGCCATATCTGTGGTTGCTTCTAGTTTAGAAGTTGTAAAAAATGCCTACAGCAAAATACGGGTGTTCTTGGTTTTATGTAGACAAATCAAGAGATAATGAATTTGCTTTTAATGTAATTTGTAATGCTGAGTTTGCAGTCAGCCAAAACAGCAATCTGTTCCTCTGTAAGATAAAGCAGACCAGTTTTCACAGGCTCCTTTTTTTTTTATGTGAAAATGCATATTTAGATAACAAAACATGTACTTTGCACTATAGTCACTGCATAATCTTTTTCAGAGAGAAACAAATGCTCCATCGGTTTTTTTCAGAATCTTGGCAGGGATGGGGGTGTCTGCTACTAGTGTTTCCTTGCTTTCTTGGGCATTGTGGAAAAGATCTTATAGATCAGCTTTGAATCCAGATGTTTCTTTTCCCTGATGTGTTGACACGTTCGGCCAGATTCTCAGCTCACATCTGCTGGGTGTAAATCTGGAATATTTCTACAGAAGCCAGAGAAGGAACTGAGTATAGTTTTTTGCATAGAAATGTGCCAAGAGTCCAGCTGAAATTTCCAATATCTACTAAAGTTAAAGTATTATTTTAAATGTCTTGACTATATGTGACTGAGAAAACAAGACCATATCAGACTTGCTCCACCTTAGAACAGCTTCTAGTTTCACTATCTGATGAGGCAATATTTCAGTGGAAAACAAAGCACTGCTGTGGGTGGAAGGTGGGACAAAGAAAAAGGGGCAAAGATCTGGTTGGTGTTATGGATCTCCCTTTTATTCAACAAAGTATGCAGCTCAATTTTAGGCACAGTTTTATTGTCTTGATAATACCTCTGTTCTGAACTGGAATGAAAGAAGGTAAATGCCTGCCTCCATTTATTTTATCATCCTGAAGTGTTTTGACACCAAAAACATAGAGATACAGGTAGCAGCACTCGTGTCTAGGAATATTCAGAGGGACTGGGCCAGAATATTGGTTAATCAAGCTTAGAAAATTCATACAAGTTACAGCTTTCCCAGCATTCACGGAAAAATTCTATTGCCCGCATTCTCTTCAAAGATCCCTCTTTGTTTCTAACTGACATTTTTCTTAGTCATATATAACTATTTCCAGCTCCACTTGATGTTGATGAGTCCAGATGAAAATCAAGAAATCTATTTCACCCTCATATTTTTATAGTCCACACTCAGATGGGGTCTGTTTTGTGACACTACTTCAGAAGCAGTCTGATGAGAAACACTTTTTGAAACCTGTTTTTTAAGCCTGATATATCTTAGGATTCAGCAAATGGCCTTACTTCAGAACCTAATTTTAATTTATCATCTATGAAGCTCTAGTGAAAATGAAAGTTCAGTGTCTGAGCATAAGTTTATAAATGTTCAAGCCAGCTTTAGCAATATAAATAAAAAACCTCTATATTTTAAATTGCTGCCCAATCAATTTGAAATAATGAGGCATTTCTGTCTATGGATTCCATAATTTGGTTACTCCTTGTCTCTCTTAATTTCATTTTGGAATTGGTGTTGATACCCACAGGGCATTTGTTACATGCCCAGGGGGCAAATTCAGCCTGCAGGGGCTAAGTAAGTGGTCACCCTTCCACCTGGGTGATGTACTGCAATAGCAACTTGGGTAGTATGGTGCTTGAGAAATTGTTTCCTAGCCAGCCAACTTGGATCTGCACAATCCAGGTCAAAGAGAGTCAGGAGAGTGACAAGGCTCCACCCTGGCTTCAGATCACCACTCCTTTCAGGTTCTGCCTGAAAGCTCCTCTCTTTTTGTTCTATCAAGGGCTTATGCTCAGGAGAGGGATTCTGAGTTCTGGGATACAAGTGAAACTCCAGTTTTTAATGAAGTTTAGGAACTGTTTAGTATTTCCTGTTGCCTGACCTTAAGATTCACTGTTCTTTGCAGGCTGAGTGCCCTAAGCAGATATTATGAGTCTTATATTTAAATTCCCCCAAGGCATGTTGCTAGTTCTGTGGACTCACAACCCACCTTTACCCTTGTACACTGCCTCTGAGTGTAGCAGTATTTCAGCTCATGGAAATGAAATGTAAAAGGACAAGGGCAGGTTAACAGAGATGATAAAAATTAAGTCATCTAACCTTCTTCTAGCTCTGAAGTGTGTTAATTGCTCCAATATCAGGTTATTTTTTTCCCCCTCCTGGAGGTCATCAATGTTTTTTTCAGGGTTTTTTTTCTGTGAAATGCACTGGAAAGTACAAGCACAAAAAAATATAGCAACAGATTCTGTAATATTTTTTTGTCTCACAGATGATGTTTCTTATCATGACTGTGGAAGGCCTACCTTCTTCATCACAACCGCAATACAAATACCAAGGGAAGATATAATTGAGACTGTGATTACATTACTGTATAATGAGATAGGCCACTGCATATAAGTAAATAAATTTCTAAATAATATCACTTTTATCTGTGTTGCACATTATCTCATCCATTTCCATTCTCAAAGAACAATGTGAGTTTCAAGTGTGACATGTTTATGGACCACACCACTTAGGGATACTGACAGGTTTGCTGTGTCTGATGTTACATGACAGAAATATAACAGGCATGACAGGCAGACACTGTCTTGACAAGCTCATGCAAAGGTTTCATAATCAGAAGTATCAAATAGACATTTGTTTTTTAAAATATATTTACCTGAAATATAGCTCTGCTCCATGGGGAAGTAAAACAGTCCATGTAAAGATAAACTGAATAGACAAGCAAAAAAAAAATTCCCTGAATTGGAAGTAGGAAGACACTGAAAAAATTTTAGAGGGAAGTATCTATATATGTATCTTCTTTTTCCCTGACATCCAGTTATGGGCATTGTTTAAGGCAGAGTACTGGCCCAGATGGAACTCTAATCAGAACTAGTATGGTCATTTCTGTATTCTTAGGCAGTTTTGAGGTCTAGCTAAGTGAAAATGCAATTCTGCCTCTATCAGTTTATCTACTGTGCTATTTTTCAAATAAAGATTCTCTACAGGCATACAGACCACATTGGTCGTGTGTTTGGTCTTCAGAACACAAGAAATAGTTTGACTTAAAAAAATAAAGATAGAAATGAGATAAAACAGTAGTGCTTAAGTAACTGCAAACATTATAAAATCAAGTAAAAATCACACTTTTATATTTGTAATATGGTATTTATCAATAATAAAAGCATTTATCATGGTCCTATAACATTATTTATATGTTACATTTTATGATTTTTAGCACTATTTTTATGTGAGTTAACATAGTGTTTTCATTCCGTTCCACAAAAACTATTACTGAGTTCTCTATCTTGAATTTTTTTAGTCATAGCTGTATTGCTCTATGTTTTTAGTTATGGAATTCATATGTTTTACATTACTTGGCTTGTAAGAATAATAGTTGCTTCCATGTTCCCATTAAGCTCTAAAAGATAATCTAACTAATTTATTTACAGGATTATTTCATTCTATGTCCCTATAAAGAAGTAGAGCTGATCATCTATTTCTCTTCTAAAAGAAGAATTTTCCCATAGAAGGAAAACAAGAGGACATTTCAAGCTGGATATTTAAGATAGTTCTAATTATCTCCGCTTGCCACAGTGAAAAAAAATTACCGTTAAAATTTAATAATGCCCTAAATTATAAATGATCCCTACAAAATACAAAGTAATGTTTTCCTCTTTAAAACAAACAAATTATGACTGTGGAGATTGCTTTAAAATAATTCTGCCTGCAGCCGTAATCTTTGCTATTGTAATTTGTCACAGGCTCACCAAACTAAAAGGAGTTAAGGACATTCAGTCCAACTGATGATTTGCTCCTATCTGCACATAAAAAAAAGTCACTTTTAATTTGTAAATAAACTTAATGTAATCCTGAAAGTCTGAGCTACTCTTTTAGCATCAGGAAGTTAACTACCCTCATCTAGAGGACAACTTGATCCTACCAATGGCTGTGATAAGTGATAAGACATGTCAGACTATTACAGCCTTCTGTCAAGCTGGCAGTAATGAAAAATGATTCAGTCTAGAAAGTACAGTCAATCTGTTGTTCTTGAATATTGCAAATACCAAACTTTTGCTACTCGTTGATGAGCTCCACCATGGAGTATGGACAACAAAGGATCATGGACATTTGAGTTAGGCTGCAGAGAAGTTTCATCTAGGAGGAGTGTAAAAGAGACGTTGCTGATCATATTTCTATGAATTATGTGATAAATGGAGTGCCCAAGGGCGTTCTCAGTGGCAGTGGTTGGCATCTTATGGAGGTGTTGTATTGTGCCAGTGACCTTCAATATAGACATCAATGGGAGCTCTAAGAAAATCTTCCTGGTGGAGGTTTTTCCAATAGACCTACTTTGAATAAAATGGTTATAAAAGATCATAGGCTAGTAAAGATAAGACACCAAGGCCATCTCACATGACAATTTATATACAAACAGCCTAATTCTCTTACCCCTTAAACCAGGGTGATTGCATCCAAATTTCCCCCTGGAATAGTCTCTGACCTGTCTTAGAGGTCAAAGTCAAGGTTGTTTTGAGAGGGTGTTACCAGGCCCAGGGCCAGTCCAGACAGTTTCTAATTGTCAACAACTAAACAGTGTAAGTGACCCTATGCCTCTGCCTAAGTCCACATGTTGACCACCTTTGATTTACTAATGGAGAAGTTTCTTGTGCAGATAGCAAAGAAAGAATACCTCTTTGAAGAGGGAGTTTAAAACTTTTAGACCACTTCTATATTATTATATTCTTGGCTGCTAGGATAGGAAGTTGCAAGGTTACAGCCCATACTGATTAGCACCCAGCAGCATGTGGCCCCATGGCCTATGAAACTGAGCCTATCCACTTTGTGTCCAAAACCTTTGCAGGGCTCATCTCTGCATTCAATATTTTCAGTATTATAATGTCCCTTGGCAACATATTACATAGTATTACATGGATTCCTGCAGAAGTAAAAACCTCAGCACATGATTTGCTAGCAGTTGCAGACTAATGAGAAGAATTGTGGTATAGGATTGTAGGTAGAAAAGGGCATAGATTTCAAAGTCTGAAAGAAAAAATGTTGCATAAGACATATAAAAACCAATTATTTTTTCCATCAACAGAATATTTCACAAGTGTTTTGGCTGAAGAGTTCTGCAAGGGCTGATTTATATTTATTCATGGCATGAGAAACAAGGATAACCTTTGATCTTTCTGATTTTTCTTGCTGAACAAACACTTTTTAAACCTTCTTTAGTGCCTCATGCTACTCTTAGAGCAAAGAAGCAGCAGTTATCTCTTTGCAAAAACCAGGAGAATAATATTCAGGGATACTTTTAAAAAACTAGAGGTTTACCAAAACAGCATTTCAGTAAAGTCAACCAGATCCTCTTTAATTAAATTCTTTGTCTGTAATTAATAAAAAAAGTATTCCTTTAATGGGAAGTTAGAGTTTTTAGAATAGACTTTGACAATCAGATTTCTAATAAAAATATGAAGTTGATCGTCATGCTTTGGAATCTTTATGTCTTAGAATAAATTAGCATTTGTGGATCCTAGCAATGGGAACTTCATGCCCTTCTGAAAACTGATCTTGTAGATTTTTGTTATTTCCAAGACTACTGGAGTCTTGGCAAGATGCCTTTAACAAGAGACTTCATCACTTCAACAAATGAAATTTAAGAGGAATGAAATTATATAGACAAGTAGTAAACAATAGGGAAAGTCATATTGAAAATAGTGAAACAAAACTACTGTCAGAATGGAATTTCAGTGCAAGAGTGAAAAAAAAGGCCCAGTGGCCTCAGTGACCTTTAAATAAAAGGCAATGAAGCCTGAATGTGCCTCCAAATGATGAAGACAGGTACCTCCATTCGAAATGAAAACCTTCAGTGGTCTAGCCTGGCTGATACCAATCTCTGACTCATGGGTTTTACTAGTAATATCATACAGTCCAGAGACAGTCAGCCTGAAATGAATAGGATTCACCCAGATGCTGAATGAGTTGGCTGATGTGATTGTAACTGTTTTGAACCACCAATGATATTCATGATGTTTGGTAAAATTATTAATAACTTGGAAAAGGCTTGTGTTTCTCCTGTCACAGTCAGTGAGTGAACTTGGGATGCATGTGTCTGTCAGCTTTGCCTCTGCTCCTGGAAAGGAATATCAGCATGGATGACAATGTGGTTAGAGCTGGTCAGCGGGCACACATCAGATATAAAACATGTTTTATCAGCTTGATGACCTTCTGTGATGAAATGAGTATATATGAAAACAGAGGGAAAGACATGGATGTACCACAGTTTTAATATGGAATTTGACATCACGTCTATTAGCATTCTTATTTGGAAGTTGAGGAGTTATGGGCTGGATGGATACACTGTTGGAGCCATCGGAAACTGACTGGAATTATTGGAATCATAAGATATCCATTGACATCCAGTCTGTGGCTGGTCAGGATTGCTGTATCACAGAAACTGATGCTTAACCTGATACTGTTCAGAAACTTCATCATTGGGATGAGAAGTCAAAGTGCACCCACAGCAATGTTGTGGACTTTATTAAAATAAGGGAACAAAATTATATACCAATCAATAAAACTTCAATTCAGACTACACTAACAGAAACTACATGAAGTTCAAGACAGACAAATACATGGTTTATATACTGACCCCATAACTGTGGACTGATGTTCTGTCCCAGCTTTCATGTGCTCCTTCCCCAGAGAGGTGCCTGATATTCAGGGCTGGAGCCTTGAACAGTCCTTGCTCCCTGGCTACCCTGCTTCTCCCTGGGATAGTCCCAGGCTGCCCTGACTGCAGAGCCCCCGCAGCCCCTGACCCCCAGGGAGTCCCTGGCCCTCTCTGCACCCTGTTTTGCACCCAAGATGGGGCAAGCCCATACATCTGTCCAGGAGTGCAAGCTATTGAGGGGGCAGCTGGACCACCAGCCATGCCTGAGCTGCCACCATGGCACCTACCTAGACATGACATTGAAACTGGTTTCTCTACTACTGCTATATTTGTCACAGAAATGTTAATAATGCTCCTCCTGAATTTATGTATCAAATCTGTGTGAAATTAATGAGAAATGGTGCATTTGTGAAAAAAAAAAGATTTCAGGAAAGTTATCCAGGAAGTTACTATGGAAAGTCACTCTTATTACACTTTTTGTATTTATGCACAGCAACACCTATTCATCTTTTTATTTCATCAGTCACAAATTGTCATAACTTGGTTGTCATGGACAAGGCTTTCCCTTGGTGTTTTATAACCTCTCATACACTTTCTTTCTGATGATGCCCCAAAGCTTAATAGTGTTTTTGAGGTGATACATAGTCTTGGTTCTATATATTTGAATCAATTATTTAATAAACTATCAAGGTCTCTTTAAGGTTATAACAGGCTCTAAAATTCACAGATGTCTTATTGTTCAGCTATATCTTATATATATATTTACTTTTATAGATATATAAAAATAAGTATATAACAATCTGCTGGAATCACCATGATGGCAAGTGAAATGAAATCATCTTCTACATAATATAGCTGGGTGCTACTGGCAAGTCACTCAGACTCAGACAAAAGGTGATGAGCAGAACTTTCCCATGTGATGCTGTCAAAAAAAAGAGCACATTCGTTTTATGCACTGTGTAAAATAACAGCACCCAATGCAGTCCTGGCACCAGCTTCTTGTCTGCGTGCTACCAGCAGAGCAAGGAGAGCACAGGGTAGGTTGGTACATGAACTGCAGTAGACAGAGCATAGATATGGTGCTGACTGCAGGTCAGCATCACCACAGTCAGGGTGGGCCACCTGACAGTCCCCAGTGATGGGAATGCTGAGGGCAGACTGTATTAGCAAAGATTAGGTCAGGAAGAAATTAATATTCTGCATTTATTACTTCAGGATGGAAGTATTTGCCTACCTGCAAGAGGTGAAAGACTTGCTTTCTATCATGTATTTGTATTACAGGCTATTAGAGGTTTCTTTTATGATTTATGAGTAACAGATGTTATTAAATGGAAACACTACAAGAAAATCTATAAAATTCTTGAAATTCCCCTTTTCTCATTTCACTTTCATTTCAGTGACTGGCTCTTAAAAGATAACCACAGCATATGCAGAGGCTTTGCTGTTCGGGGACATGATGAGAAGAAAGTGGTGTTGAAAGGAACAATTAAAGAATTTTGAAAGTCATTTACTTTCACAGAATTATAGGAGGATTTTCATTTTTGGCAACTGACACAAAGAATTCTGTTACTTTTATGTATTTCATCTCAGGATTAACCCTTCTCTGATTTTTCACATTCTTCTAAGAGATCCTTACATAGAAATAAGGAGGGTGGCAAGCCTGCCCGCAACTGTGAAACAAATACTTCTCAGTATTTGGAGAAGAGGTTGCCAGATTCAGGACAATTTAAACTTTTATCATTCTGCTTATTAAAATCTGCAGACTGGCCAGATTATTAATTGCCAGGTGCTACTCATCTCTAGTCTTGGTTCTACTGTTATCAAATCTGAAAGCAGGAGATACTTGCAGCTTACAAACCTAAAATAGCTCAAAAGTGTTGGTAAAGATACACTTACTCTGAAGGTACATAAAGTGCTCTTTGTCAATTTTACTCCACAGTGTTAACTGACATACTGCATGTGGTGCTTGACAGTCCTGTTAAAACTGAGTTTAAAAGTAACTAAAAGACTGAGAATTTGGCTGTGTTATGTGAGCCACTTCAACTTTCACAATGTAAAAGGAGGAGGCTTACAGACGTGCCAGATCAGACCCCCTCACAACACAGGCAAAGCTGATAAATGCATAGCTCCCATCTTAATTTAATATTCCTTTACTCTCTTTACTGGTGACAGGCCTGGAATGCTGAGGGCTGGAAGAACAAATAAGTTTGGATCAGAGCTGTGGAAACAAAGATGTTTACAGGGTAGTCTCTAAGCTGCCGATCAATCCAATAGGAATGGGAAGAACTGTAAACAAGTCTGAATTATACCATATTGCATGGACTGAGAAACTGTATGTTTTCTGTGCTGGTCTTGAGGGAATTGTTGGAAACTGCTGCTTTGTAACAGTTTGAGTTTTGCTCATGTCTTTAATGCAAATAAGTTTACGTACTTTGAATCTATTTTGATCTTTCACAATAATAGCTAAGTACAGGTTTTATACTGAAGTTTTGAAATCTTGCTTTTATTGACATCAAGGGAGAAATTTCACTGATCATGGTGGGTCTATGATTTCACACAGCTCACTCTGATCTCTGGCTGATCTCTTCTCCCTCATATCCTGTGACAGGACATGTGGCAGTGGTTCAAAGATGCATGAGGGAAGGTTCAGACTGGACATTGGGAAGCATTTCTTTACTGAGAGGGTGGTCAAACCCTGGAACAGGCTTCCTAAATGGATGGTTGATCACCCAAGCCTGTTGGTATTTAAGAGGTATTTGGGCAATGCCCTTACTGACATGCTTTAACGTTTGGTCAGCCATGAGTTGCTCAGGGAGTTGGACTAGATGATCATTGTAACTCACTTCCAACTGAAACAATCTATATATAATACAGAAAACATCTAAAAAGTTACCTTGGATAATATCAATCTGGACTGTTCACTTCTCCATATTATGTTTTGTTCACAGTCTTCACTGACTCTTAGATACATTGTCGAATGTGTCACAGTCTGGGAATGGCTAAGCTGGGATGCACACCAAGGGTATATGATTTATTATAAAGAGCAAAAGTACACTGTCATGAGCAACAAGCTTACTTAAAACCACATGTTTCTGGTAAATCATTTTATCCTATAATCAGTTGAGCTATCTTACACTGAAGATGAAAGCCTGAAATCCTGGTTTTTTTGTTATTGTTTGAGCTGCATTATTTCAGGTATCATGGATCAGATACTGCACAATATAACCTGACATGATATAATGCAACATTCCAATATTCAGGGAAAGCTGAATGTTATTTCAGCTGTCAGGCATATTTTTATATAGTAAATTTTACAGTCCGTGTTTGTGCAAACAAATGGAGAAGAGAAGACAACTACTTGTGGGCTGTGAAATGTTATCAATTTCAGAAAGATTGGCTGTGGATATTTCTGCTGTACCATGATCTCTAACACAAACACACGTTCTGAAATACCTGTACTACCTACAGTTGCCAAAAATACAGTGGAATCAAAATAAAATACCTTCATGCTTAAAATAAAATTAAGACAAGACTATAAGGCAATATGAAAAGATTTCTATGTGAATGACTAGGCAATGACAGAAGGAGCTGGGAAGCAACAGACCCCATCATCCACAAGAGCTGAAGGAGGCAGGAGCCAAAGAGAGCATGATTATTTTGTGTGGTCAAAGAGGTTACCCCTAGACTGAGTTCGGGGAGTATCTAGTGGCTATCTAGGTATGTTTCCTAAAGTCTGTTAAACTGGTATATACTCCTGAGGAAAAAGAGAGATGCCCCTTAATACTCAGGTCATTTAAAACTAGATTGCAAACTGCAGGGAACAATTTTAGACTGGCAGGGGAGAGTAACATGCAACCTAATACTCAACTTTGCATCTCTAGTTACTCTCACTCTGTGACTTCATGTTTCATGGGACTCGAAACAAGACACCAGTCTCTCATACTGAGGGCACTGGAGATTTATGTGTGGCTTGTTTGCCACCACTCTGACAGTAAGGCATTATTTCAGTAGAGCTGTACTGACTCTGTAACCAGATGTGAATTCAGGTTAAAACACCACCAAAATCCTGTTAAAATGTTGGCAAAGGGGAAAGGCACATGGCATACACACCTCAGGATCCTCTTTTAAATATTAGCTTAAGTTTGGAACATGGGATGGGGCTGGGGAATGAGACTGATTATGTCTTACAGCCTGCTTCCTGTTTCTATTGAAGTCAAAGGCAAAAATCTCATTGATCCCTTGGGAACACATGTTATACTTTCCCACTCCATAGCTCTAATATTTTAATGGATTTAAACATTTTTGCTTTAAAAAAAAAATCTCACTCATGCTGACAGTTTAGACACCAAATTTCTTGATGATTGGTGTAATTTGAAATAAGCCAGATGTGAAAAACTCTACAAACAAGATTTATAAAGGAAACAAAATTTTAACCTTAATGCTGACAACAACTCTTGTGATACCACCAATATCAATAAAGGGAAGAAAAGTTATTTTTTTGCAGCTCTGTGGGGACAAAACTATACAGCTACTCCCGTCTGAAAAATAACTCCCACTAGGACTTCAAAAAAATACTGGTCACAACCTCACATACATGAGGATTCATTATGCTGCTTGTAGTTCTCTCTATGCTATTTTTATGCAAAACTGCGAGTTCAGAGGTCACACTGCACATCAAGCACAGCATCTTGGGGAGGTTTCAGAAGCATAGATACAGTTGAACAGTTATGTTGTGTCATATTAGGTGACTCTATGTAAGGAAAGTCACAGGAGCCTCTCTATAAAGCAGCCTTACAAAGGCTTGAGCCATTCGTGTTGTCAAATAACTCAGCCAAAGCATGGGTTTTATTTCAAATTTCATTTCATGAAATTCCTGGTCCAACATAAACCTCTCTCTGGACAAGAACAGAAGACTACAACTCTTTCTTATCCTGATAAGCCACTGAACTAAAGATCAAAGTCTTGACCTGTCAGGCTTGGGGTGAAAATCTTGTTCTGTGCTCCTCCTATTTAATGGGCTCCTATTTAAAGTCTTTATCACTGTTTTTCACATGCTAATCTTTACTCTTCTATGACTATTCAAATTTTATCTTTTGAAATGCCTAATTGTTTTCACACATTTGACTTTTGTTGACAGTGAAATACCAACCAAATTCAGGAGTGACATGCCTCTTTGCACTTTTACACAAGCTAAAACCCTAAGACTTAAACTGACAGAGTTGCCTCCATTTTAACCTTGTGAGGTTTTTTTGTTAAAGGCTTGGTACGAAATCTGATGGAAGATGCTGCTGAGAATATACCAAGCAAGTTCTAATAAAGTCTAGTCTTTTCAGAGACTTTGGGCACATGGAGAGATGAGTAGGGGCTCCTTGGTTTTCTGTTCCCACCTCCCAGAAGTGGCCTTTTTTTCCTCATGTCTTCCCTTGATTCAGAAGGTGACTGGGTCAAGGCAAATAACATGAAATGTGCTTTGCTCTTGGACAAGTATCTCATTGGATTATTTTTTTATATTTTACTCCCCTTTTCCTCCTGTGATGTCAACAGCCCTCTTGTTTCAGCAAACATAGCTTTCTGTAATATTTGTGATAAAGATAATATTCTTTTGCAACATACACCACTTAGGGAGGTGGAGAGGGAGGTGCTGATCTCTGCTCCCTGGGATTCAGTGACAGGACATGTGGGAATGGCTCAAAGCTGCATTGGGGAGGTTCAGACTTGACATTAAGAAATATTTATTTACCAAGAGGGTGTACAAACACTGGAACAGGCTTCCTAGAGGGGTGGTCAATGCCCCAAATCTGTTAGAGTTTAAGAAGCATTTTAACTTTTGATCAGCCCTGAATTGGTCAGGCAATTGGACTGGATGATCATTGTAGGTCCCTCCAATTGAACTAGTCTAGTCACGTCTAGTCAATGCTGTGCTATGCTGTTCTGTTCTGCTCTGTTCAGTTCTGTTGTGCTCTTTTCTATAAAATTTGTGGTTATAGCAATAAGTATCATATATAAAGAACAAAGAACCATAATCATCAGGAGTAGATGAAAATATAAGGCATGGTTTGAAATCAAGCCTTTCTCCTCTGGACACAGCTTTGTCTGCAGTAATTAGGCTGTATCAATTAATTTTGATGTGCATAATACTTCAATAATAATGTGATTATGGCGCATATATATATATATAAGATAAACATGTAGGCAAATAGCAGGCAACAATCAGTTGGATGCCACTCTAAAAACTCAGTTGATAAAGAAAGAACATCTGATATTTTTAAAACTGCAAGTTAGATAACTAGTTCCCACAGCATTGTAAATGACATTTGAACAACTAATTCCTTTAGATGTTCTAGAAAATGGCAGATAGCCATAGTAATAGAAGAGGAAAAAAAGACAATGATTAAAGCTGAACAAATGTTTTTGAAGAAGTGAAATTTTGTTGAAGCAGATGTCTTCCAGAAATGTATCTGTTTCAACAACACTTTTGAACATCCAAGGCTCTCTGACTATTCCAGCCAGCAACAGGGGAAAGATCAAGATTATTGCTCACATTACATTGTTTCAGATGTTGGGATGTCCAAGACAGGTTCAAATTCTTAGTCCAACTCAGGCAGTAAAATATCTATCCCAGATCACAAGAGAGAAAAAAAATACAGTGACTTCAAAAAAAACTTTTTATATAAAACCATTTCTGGTTTTGACTTGCAAACTACTATTTCTCCATCATTTTATTTTGTAGTTTTCAGAAGGTTTGGTACTGTTTCCAAAATAGAATCAAATTTTCAAACCTTCAAACCTACTGGAAAATAGTTTGTCCTCCAGACAGCTGTACAAACAGAATGTATCTACTATTTTTATTACTGTGTTACTCATGTCACATTTTCTTAGTCCAATGTAAAATTATTTAGTTTAAATTTCATTAGGCATGTTTGCTTACAGTTTGTAAGAAGAATGGAAATGTGAAGTAGCCATCATGGCAACATTTGACTAATTCCTAGAAAGATATGATAGGCAGCCTCCACGTATTTGAAGTTACACCGAGAGTTGCAAGCCCTTAAATGGCCATTGTTTCCCATCATTATCTTCTCTCATGAAAGCATGTGTTCTTCACAGAGACTGTTTCTGAAGTGCTGAACTGATTTTAGATGGCTGCATTGGCACTGCTTGCTTGCAGAGATTCATTCATTGTCCTGGCAGTCAGCGTAATACACTTTGCTGTGGCAGCTTAAGTGGCAGCAACTGGATAACTGAGCCAATTCCTACCACAGGTCTGATTTAAACAAACTTAAAGTTTTTTCCAATACATTCCATTCTCATTTCCCTCCTATCCTTCAGGCTTGGATTTTTTGTTGGTTTTGGTTGGTTGGTTTTGGTTTGTTTATTCGGTTGTTGTTGTTGGTTTGGTTTGACTTTTTGTATTGATGCATTAAACATTTTTACTACTGAAGATAATGAGGTCTTGTGTTTGCAAAATGGGCAGTTCTGCCACATGCATCTCAATCTGTTGAAAACAGGATTATTTTATGTTTCCATCTTTTTGATAGAACCAGTTGATTCAGATACTACTAAAGTAAATGTGTCTGAACAAATACACTTGTGAGTCAAACTATACTTCTCATGTGGTCTTATCTTTCCTCACTTTCTTGTGTTCGAGTTTCTCTAAACCTTTGCAAAGAACTGTAATGAAAACATCATGTTTTGGGCAAGTTGACACCATGCAATCACTCATGTTGCAAAGAACCTGAAACATAGACCCAATGTTTGTTCAAGAACACAAGAAATATAGATACCTCAACCTGTCACAACATCATAACTCAGAGATCATTAACTTTGGCAATAGTGTTTGGAAGATAATGGTAGCATCCCTGCACAGGCTGGATGTAGCAAATGGAATAACTCCTAACTCATGCAACTCTTCTCCATTGCACCATCAGGCATAGCCACTATCTCCTTCCCTTCTCCCTCACATCTGCAGTGTACCATTTTTAATAAAGTATTACTGAAAATTAATATATATACAGCTCTCACATAATTTTGTAAGATACACTTATTGCTGATCTATTTTCTGTTATTATGAAAGGCAAATAAAAAACAAACAAATGGAAATACAATCCCCATTTTCAAGTAATATTGCAAACTAAGTAGGTTCCAAAAATTGTAAGTAATGCAAGTGCACTGATTTCCAAAAGGAAAGAACAACAATTTTTATCAACTAATACACTGAAATGGGATAAAATAATGTACATTTCTGAGAGACAAAAAAACATATAAAGGAGAATGGGTGACAAATAATCAGCTATGAAGGAAAAAGACCCTTTTCCCCTAAACTGATATTCAGATACTAAAATACCACAGAATGGTATGAATATGGTGTGTTAGAATTAGCTTTTTATAAATCATTTGATAGCCTATATCAGAAAATCTTGCTTGATATATTTATCCAAGCCAATATGAATTATTAGAAATATAAACACAGATTTAGAACTGGCTAGAGGAGCAAATTAAGGATTAAACTAGAGAATAAATATGACATTGGAAAAGACAACAAGATGATTGGTAATTGGCTTTACTGGATGTCCCCATCTGGAAGTTGTAGTAGAGAGAGCATGGATGAAATTCTGAGGCAGCACTGACTTGAAGAGGTGTCAGTAGTAGCCAGAGTGTGAAGGACTAGGAGAAACAATTTTTTCTCTGAAGAACTGTAAATTCCAGGGGGGAAAATATTAATTTCATGCAGTTCAGAAGAAGTAAGAAATCTAGGAATATTAGTGCCACATACAAAAAGTACTATGCAATATTTCTGGAGCTGAATGAATGACTGAAAGAACAAAGATTTTTTTGTATTGTATGTGTGAAAAGGTACTGAAGACGAGACAGACCTTCTGGAGACAGCTGGGCTGCAGCAAATCTTCTGGAACTTTATGAGAGCTAAAAGTTGCTGAAAGAAGAATAAACATGACTCACATATAAGTTAAAATAATAAGTCTAGATGTATTTATCTTGGAAAAGGAGCAAATAGGGATAAGGCTTAGTAACAATCCATGTACACTTGACAGGTAAGAGCATGGACAGTGAAAAAGGAACTGTTTAGGGAGTCTGAAGATGAAACGAAAAATGGATGATTTAGGCTAAGCACCTCAAAGCCTTCTCACAGGGAGGCATATTAGTCTGCAAAGGAGTCAAAGACATACTAAACTGAAGGAGTTAAACATGACTGGATAGAATGTTAACACCAAGACTTCATGCTCTAAATCAGGCATATTTAGCCAATAAACAACGTTTATACATTTTCATGTCTCTTAAAGGCTGCACTGGCTTCAGTCCAACCCTGGAAACCTCACTGTGGTTTTCCACCAACAGCTGCTTCTTCTAACACCCATCCCTGCACCCATATCAACAAAGAAAGGACATCAGTATTTCTGGGCCAGAAAATGCTGTTGTTGTTCTCTCATCTCAACTCTTGAAAAGCTGCAACTTCCCCAGCAGAATGTGTGTCTGGACAACATCCTTCCAATAGAATGTTCCATACAGCCAAGGCTGCCTCAACTCAAGTACATACAACTGCAGGCTCCAGGATTTTCCTGTTCCCTAGATTGCTTTTAATGTTGCACTTTTCAAAATTTTCATGTGTTTTTTTCTTTTTGTGGCTTATAAATCAAATTTATCAGTTTATTCACCTGCATGTTTTTAATATAATAAATTCAAGTGAAAGCTTTTTTGAATTATAGGCAAGTCAGTCACTTCAGCAATTTTTCTCCAAAGTGCCTTATTGGATTGAGGTTTGATAAAGGGTGTAAAAGCTGAACAAATTTTCATGTATTTTGTCTCCTTTAACTGATTCTGGCACCCCATTTACCTTATCATTTTGTATCACTTAGTATCATTGATGACATTAGCTCTGCCTTAAACAACAAAGATCTGCCACTATCTTTTCATGAGAAGTTCGTGCTTACAAAAACTTGCAAGATGACCTTTAAATATCTTGTATAAAAGCACTGAACGTGTATTTTTCAAGTATTCAAGTCATTATTTTTGCTAAAAATCATATTTATTTTTAAATAAATACATTTCAGGCACTACTTAATTAAAAGTTGTTGATTTCTGACTTACTGTAGGCAGGTATAATAAATCATCCAAACCATGCATAGTCACTGGTTATTGAGGTTTGCATTGAGATCTTGGAAATCTTTACATTTTCTACAATAATATTTATTTTTAATATCCTGAACAACATATATTTCAACTGTTAGAAATAAAGTGCCTAGGATATATATAGTAGAAAGAATTGAATTTCAGGCAAAGGTGTCTGGAACAGCTGAATGAAAAGAGTACAGTGGAATTAAGTGCTGAGAGCTGCAGTAACGTGATGCTTTAGGTTTTTCTTCATGTCTTGTAAAGTCTACAAAGCCCTTGCACTGGGCTAGGCAGTCTTGTTTTCAGGCTATGCTCTCAGGCCCTTGTCCTAACCTCAGGTAAAGGGCTGGTCTCATTGATACACTGGTTTCCACCTGTCCACATGCACACACATGCATACACATGAACTGGAACCACAGTCAGCATTAGGAAGAGATAAAAAGAGTAATTAAAATGACTGATGAATCAGTGGAGAAAGAATTTAAACAGATTTAGCTTTGTTTGTCTCACCGATGACAAAGAAAACAGTTTCAAGAACCTAAAAGGGAAAAAATAATAAAAAGTTATTTGCAGTGTACAAAAGACTAATGTTGCATTCTTTCATTTTTGGTCAATGACCTCACTTTGGGAAGGAGAGAGGGAAGGAAGGATCTTGCAGCCATACTTC
>NW_008687137.1:34489-38235 GCF_000695815.1 Acanthisitta chloris | reverse complement strand
CCTGCTGAGCCTGAGGAGGCACAGCCTGGCTTCTGGAGGCACTCTGTGTCCTGATTGAGCAGCCTGTTTCTCTGCTGCACTTTCTGGAGATCTTTTTCACTAATCACTGACAAGCTCTAATCCACCTTGAATATGGTTTGTATCCTTCAAGTGGGTCCTTTTATTTCAGCTATCTTTTCCTGAAACAAGAGCTCATCTGCTTCTTGATGCTCACATTAAATGAAGGGCACTCATTTTGCCACCACATTCAGTTTCCCATGCAGCAGTATTAATCAGCCACCATGAAGTTGGCTTCACAAAATTCTGATAAAAAGCGTGCAGCTACTGCCAGAAACCTTTTCATACCTAATGCTAATAGAGATGCTACATATTGAAAATCCTTCCAATGCCAAGCCACCAGTTCTCCTCTGTACTGATAAATCACTCCGGAATGATATATGTATGTGAAATACCATACAGGAGGAATAGTACTTACTTCACAGTAAATCCAGAAGCATTTGACAAGTGCTAATATAATGTAAGGCATGGAATATCCTGGCACAAAGGACCCACCTTTGCTATTAAATACTGCACAGCCTACAGTCAACAAAATGTACTCCTTCATAGGTAAATCTTGCCAGGAGTGAACAGCTCTACTAGAGGCATAATTATAAACAGAAGTGTGGGTATGCTCCGTTCGTGGGCAATGGAAAATAATCAAAGATCTCCTCTCACAAAAAGCCATGTACATTGCAAACTGCACAAAACTTCTAAAGCGCTGAAGACATTAAGTGTCACCACCAGCAGGGTGTACATGTTAGCCCGATAAAAAGCATGCGATTGCCTGCAGCCCAGTGAAGTGAACAATGCTGTGAATTTGGCAAGTACCTCTGTGCTGCTGACAAGGATCACAGCCAATGCCTCACACAGCAGCTCCCACCGAGCAGTGAAATCAGAAAGAGGATTTGAGCTGAGCCCACCCAGCACTGAAACCCAAGAGACAGAGGGGTTTGCTCACAATTTCAAGAACCCAAATGTCCTATCGACCTGTGTTCTCTGAGCTACCTCTCAGTCATCCAGTGTAGGTTTGGCTATTCTCCAATAACACTACTGTGAAGAATTTATGCCTAGAAAAATTCACTTTCAAACTTAGACAGAAACTAGGAGTTGGCACCTCAGTTCATCTTCTTCAGTCAATATCAAAGTTATGTGCTACTCTGAGTCATGGACCTCAATGAAGCAATCTTACACAGAAGCATCTTTTGACCAAATGACTGAAGAGACTGTCTTTTCCATAGCAAAAGGATGCTTGGGTCAAGTACAGTCATAAAAGGAGTAAAAATGTGATCATCTAACAGTGTGAAAAGAACACTTAGTAGAAAAGAGCACCTTAACCTTTCAGAAATAATTGTTCATTTTTATATGCTTAGTTTGCTGAAACCAATATATTTGAACAGTAAAATTCTAGATAAATCAGCAACAAATCCCACATCAATTTTTCCTGCAAGTAGAATTTAAAACAACTGAGTGTCACCTATGAAATAATAGAATTAGTACCCAGTTTAACTTATATCCATAATAAGAAACAGATTTTCATATATTCTTTCCCAGTGTCTGTGGCTTTCACTGTTTCATGTTTCCACAAAAGTGATAAAAATACTAGGCCTTTTTCTTCCCTATAAGAAATAAGTCTCAAAGTTGTCTATCTCAGGTCATGTCTACGTGGACCACCTTAAAATTTGAACTTTTTCTTGGACATAAGAGACCACACAACGTTTTTTCAAACCTTACTTTTAACTGTCAATAAGCCTGCAAGGATGCCATATGGCAGCCTAAGGTTAATAATCCAATTTCTTACCCTTTGCATCTCTATAGGACAATGAAGACAAGTCCTCCTGGTTGTGTTTTGAAAGTAGAAGTGAATAACTATATGCAGAAGAGAATCCTAAGGAAAAATATGTTTTACATGGGTTAATGTGGTGTGAAATCACATTATGTGCAGAAACTTTCAATCCTTGATGGCCCTGAATGATTTCAGTTCACAAGGTTTTTATAGGGAGAACAAGTGTTATCCACAAGCACCTTAGGATGTGGGTTTTGAGAAACTGGAAAACAGTAGCTTTTTAACTAATTGCCTTGCACATGAACAAAATCCAATCAGCATTGTGCTATTGATACTTTATTCATTCCTGAACAATTGTGGACTGTGAAATTTTGAGTGTGTATTCTTATAGGGCACACACTGAAGTATGGAATTCATGTTGAACAAGAACTAGATCTTAATCCTTTTTGTCCTGCAGATGTAGGACAGCCTAAAAAACTTTTTTTTGACCTCAGGAAAGCTTTGAGTTTTGCACACATAGCATAGCATTCATCTCATACCATATATTCATATGGGAAATATATATCACATGGGAAATAAAACAAGTTTGTCTTCAAGTACCTTCTACTTATTGTGTATGCTTAAACATTTTTAAATTACTATTTAATATTTTGTTACTATGATCCATTGTGACACACTCCACAATCACCAAATAACTGAAGAGAGATCTGAGGCCCCAGTCACCTGCAGCAGTAAATGCATGATTTCAAACCCAAGCATCAAAATATGCAGTTCCTTAAGACGTATTTTAGGAAGCAACATGAAGACCTGCAATAAAGGAGGAAATACTTTTCTTGTCCCACAAAATTCTGAGGTTCCATAAATGTTTTCCACTTTCCATTGGGAAGAACCCAAGAAACTTGCAATAGCATTAGAGAGACAACCAAAATGCTGCTGATCTCACTGTTCTTGTCACATGCCTGTGTATGTGTGGTGGCTTCAGACACAGGCTTTGAACCATGATGGCTTGATGCAGGGCCAGGCTGCACAGGGCAAAACTCCAACCGCATCTCAAACACTTGCTGTCAGAGCTGATGAACTTCTTCCCAGAAAGTTAGCTGGTATCTGTACGTCAAGATCTTGGAGGAAAAAGTGCTTGATTCAAAATTCAGCTGTACTCCCACTCACCCTTTGGAAAGTAATCAATGAGTGCTATAGTCACAGTGTTACTCAGAGCACCAGTCTGGGGACAGAGGGCAAGGGTCAGCAAGGCAACTCAGATACAGCCCAGATCTCCATGGGACTCAGTGCATGTATGAGAAAGAAGGAGTAAAGAAGTTTCTATACGTCTTTGGGCTCTTCAAAGGAAAAATAAAGCCCAGCTGCCTATTCTGGCTTATATCCATGGCTGCCAGCATTTAAAAAATGTTTCGCAAGGCGTTTTTTCAGTTTTCCCACACTGAGAGAAAAAGAGAAAAATTTCAATCTGGATGGCTTATTTCATTAAAGAGGACAACTAGCAAACTGACAAATAGAGTGTGTATGTGTGTATATGTGCTATGCCTGTGTGAGTGTGCACAGGAGAAACAATATGGATACTTGGCCCCTTTGCTTTTAAATTAGCAGGTGGAGCATCCAGTTCCTCACAGCTGGGCAGGAGGTAGAGTCATCTACATTTCCTCTGTGTTCAAAGTAAGTGCTTATAGAAAGACCAACTGAGGGATTTTTTTGGTCCCATTTTACTGTGTGTATATGTGCTATGCCTGTGTGAGTGTGCACAGGAGAAACAATATGGATACTTGGCCCCTTTGCTTTTAAATTAGCAGGTGGAGCATCCAGTTCCTCACAGCTGGGCAGGAGGTAGAGTCATCTACATTTCCTCTGTGTTCAAAGTAAGTGCTTATAGAAAGACCAACTGAGGGATTTTTTTGGTCCCATTTTACGC
>NW_008687137.1:14930-34473 GCF_000695815.1 Acanthisitta chloris | reverse complement strand
AGGGAAAACAATTTATGTAAATGAAATATCAGAATTTTTCTAGGTGTCTGAGGTTTCCAGTAGGAGATACTACTCTCAAAGGAGAGTGAGTTCTGTATTTTTTTCCATACAGCTTCATGTATACTTTCTGTATTAAGCAGAAGATGAAAGTGTCCCATGCTCACCAGTCTCATGTGACCACAATATTAAGCTCATCTAATGCATGGAATGTTCATTTATTTAAGACATTTTCTGATCCCTTTAAGGCAGCTTAAATGATATCAACATACCTTTTTCAAATTTCCCTCAAGAATAATATGAAATAGGATGAAGCAAAGGGACTGTTCTTCCCACCTTCCCTTTCGTTGCGGAAAATCTATCCCATGTTCCTTAATCTTTATAAACTTCTATTTTCCAGTTTATATTAACATACATACACTTTAAAAATAGTATTACATAGCAATGGTATTCCTAGAAAAGTTTTATGGCTTCCTATAGTATAGGTTATTGTTATAAACTTTTATTTTTAACCCAGGATAACGAAAGAGTACAGTACAAAAAATCTGAAAAGCTCTCTGAAAGCTGTTAAAAACAAAGCTGATATTGCTCATGCAGTAACATTTGCATAATAAAAATTACCATGGTTTTAGAGTTTGCATTCAAGTAAGAGAAGCAGCAAAAGGTTTTAGTTAACTACCAGCCCTTCATACAAGCACTCTGAATTACTTTTAACTTCAAAGCTTGAAGAAACTCTCTTGAGACACTTTTTAAAATGTGGATGACTCAACTCTGATTCTAGCTGAAAACCAGAATTTCCAGTTGCTTCTGCAAGCAAGACTTCCAAAGGCATTTCAAGCTCAAAGCTAAGCAGAAAAGAAAAGTGATCTGAAAGTTAACACAATATTTGACCTGCGTGGTTAAGAGTCTAGTTTGAGCAAAGCAGTTTAGCATAGCTTTGGATGTTGATGCATACTCCACCTTTGAGCAGGGATGTCTTAAATTTGACTCCCAGTCTGGCTGCTGAAAGGGTGCTGGATCTTGAGCTCTCAGTATGTTTATGAATTCAGAGAAGGAATTTGTATTCCTGTGGACCCACTGTTCTTTCTGGTGAAATTTTCTATTCTTCTGAACTGCATATTCTGTTTTTTAAATGAAAAAGCACGTCATTTCCCAATGCATTTGGGAACATGCATCCTTGCTGGTAGAAGCAATACAATTGCAGTTGAGGGAATTGTCTCTCCTGATCCAGAGTTTTGACCACAGTGAAGAAGCTGTAATTTGAACATTTTATACTTATTGTCTTCAAGGTCATCTGAAAATAGTTGCATAAAATTCCCTACTATCTGAAAGATCAGACATTATTAGCCAAACGCACCACAAGTCCCTAAATTACATGCAGAGCAAACAGAGGATGCAATAGGTCTTATTTGATCAGAAAGCCTCACCTTGTACAGGTGGACTCCGTTAAGTGTTAATCTGGGCTCATTCACCTTACAGAGACCAATTCAGTTTAACCTAAAGCAAAATATTTTTTCCAGTTGACTTAATGAAGTCTCTTCATTTTCAATTACAAGTAACATATTTTTTGTCCCTTTTTATGCAAAGCCAAATGTTCAGTGGGCATAGTGATTTCATTAACTCTTAGTAAATAAAACTGAGTATGTTCCAAAAAGATCTAGTCCATACATTTGTGTGTAAATGCACTATGTAACTTGTTCAAGATGGGATTTTTTTTCTTTCCACTTCATCAGCAGCCACATACTTTTTTGTTTTATTTTGTTTCATCATTTTCCATCTGCTCTTAATTAACAAAAGCAAACAGTAATTGATAGATAGATAGATACTGTGTCTGGTAATAGCCCCAAGCTGTCAGTTTACAGGTGTGGTGAAAATTAAGAATGGAGAAAACAGATTCTCCAACTGGGACAAAGTTCTTTGTGACCTAATTTGTGTGACTTTAGACCTCAGCTGGACTTGTAGGTTTCTTTTCATTATTGAAGTTGAAAAGAGGATTCTCCTTCTCCTATTACTTAAGTAAACAGACTGCTTGGAAAGAAAATAAATTTAAACCCCCTAAACTAAGATTAACACTATTAAAAAAGAATGCTGATTAAAACCAGGGAGCTATGGAAGAGAGTGATGACCCAGAATGGAACAAATCAAGGAATTTTACTGGAAACCTAAGAGAATAGCAAAGCAGTATAAGTTTTAAGATTTTCTCAAAAATGTGAAAAACTTAACTGGAATGTACCAGTCAGTGCAGAAGGATACATGTGCTCTTAAAAACTGATATACTGCAGTTTACAAAGAAAAGAATGAAACTTTATTGGCTAATCAGCATAGAAATTTAAAAAGCTATTAAAAAAACCCCTCCTTGCATGTTATGCAAAAGAGTTATTTACCATAACACTATAATTAAAGTGTGTATCATACCACTGTAATTGTACTAAACAAAAGCTTATATTGGCTCTGCTCTTTTTATGGGAAAAGTAGAAAAAAAATATATGTGTTCTTCAGGAACAGAGCAGCTGTGGGTTTTGAACTACATTCTTGTTCTTCATGTCACTTGTCACCCATCAGATTTATTATTCTTTATGGATAGGTACAAGTCTTTAATTTGTTTCTGCACTGCTAATAAAGTATTTACTATAAATATAAGGAATTCCAGTCTTTCCAAGAAAGAAATAAGGAATTTGGAGACAATCCTCTTTGCAGAAACCCATAAAGTAAGCTTTCCTTCATAGATGGGCAAAATATTAAGCCTTTCATGATAAACTTCATGGCTGTGAAATATGTTTTTGCTTTGTATTTGCATGAAAACAAAATCTGTCAGATAGTTTTTCAAACAGTGACTTAGTATATAAATTAGCATTTTTAAACTTTTGTCTTTCCAGAAAAAAAGTTGGACCTAAAGAACTGCTCATGTTGAAACCTCTTTAAACTGATACATTCTTCAATGTGTTTTAGATTCAATAGCATAGCTTTCTGTAATGAAAACAACTTTTCCTAAAGATTTTCTGATGAACTCATCCTTCCCAAGACTTTTCCATCAACAATTAAGCCAAAATCAAGAGATGCAGCCTCATCTCCGTGTAGGGGTTTGATTTTTTCTTCATTGGAACCAGACATGGTATTTTACTCTAAAACATCTTTGCTTTGATGAACACTTTGTCATGGCATTCCAGCAGAGGGGAAAAGGCTGTTTAGAGAGGGGCAAGATAAGAAATCTTATTATGTAAATTATATGGAAATGTACCTTTGAGTAATTGGACTACATCCATGATTTTCATCTGGAAAGAATAAATTTTGGTCTATTCCATCTATAAAATGTTAGTCTAAATACAACCTAATAAATCAAAGAAAGTACATAAGTGTAACTGAGAAGTTCTATTTAAAAGTCTTTTGTACCAACAATTAAAAATAATTGCATGCAACTTGTAAGTATTTCTATTACAAATCTACTTCCTTAATCCATAATCAATTTACTGTTTTGTTCAACTTTAGGTGTTAAAATATCAAAAGCTTTTCTACAAACTGTTTCCCTCTCAAGATTCTGAAAATAACCAAATTATATAATCTGTAATATTTTCAAAATTTCTATAAATCTTACCCCAGCTCTGCATGACTTCAGTGTATATGTCTAACTTCAGAGATCAAGGGACAAAATGGGTCTGAAAATTGAACCATGTTTCCAGCTAGCACTCTCGCTATTCTATTTTTTATTTCCTTATACCTCTAGACCACCAAGATATGACAAACTGATACCTGCTGTGTTAGACAAGTAAAGAAACAGCCCTGAAGTTGGTGGGATGAGATATGTCAGTAAAATTCACCATATATACAGTTCATAAAATATCAGTATCCCTGGGAGTAATGTAAAAATATGAACCAAAATTTCTGAATATATGCATTATCTGTAGGTGGTGAAATGCAGTGCTCCTGAATTATGCAAACAAGTCTTAAAAAGTCTGGAGAGCGGCAGAAATGATTCAAAGCGTCTGTTACTGCTGTTCATCTCCAATTAATGCCACTTTTTTATAGCCCTCATCAAAATTTGGATCTATTTTCTACTGGCAGGCCAACCCTCACGGTGCTAGGAATGGCAGTGCATTTGAGAGCATGTGTGCTCTCTATTTTGTACTAGGAACTAATCACAAAAACCTACAGGTAACATCAAACCTGGAAAATTCCGACTCACTGAGGATAGACTTTATTCATGCTGACTCCTGCCTAGCATGACTTTTGAGTATCCTTGACCTTTTTATCTCAATAGTTCTTGCAGGAACTCCAAAGGTTTAGGATTAAATCAGCTACTGAAACTACAAGAGAGGTAGTTTTACCCAGATACAACTGGGGGTTCTCTACCTTTGCCCAAAGCATCAGGATCACATGACAGCAGGATTTCTGCATTTTGGATCATTCTACAATGTCATCGATGTGACAAGTCCCATTATAAATCTCACAGACATTTCCCCTCCACTACCCAACACCACAAGAAAGCACAGAGTTGAACATGTACTCTGACTAATTCAATTCCTCTAGTTCTCACACGTCTCCATTATATAGCAGTAGCAGCAAGAGCAGCATAAAAGCTGTTATATACATGCTCCACCTGTGAATACTTTGACTTAATGAAACCAATTCATCATGTTGAAATAATGAAGCAAACAGGTAGATTAAAATAAGCTGCTCTTTAATATGCTAAAGTTCATTCAAAAATTTATTATATTCACTGTGGTGCACAAAAGTCTATTCTGTGGACATTTATATTGATGTATTTCAACAACAGCATATTCCCTAAATTTGCCAGTTACATGAATGGGCAATGCAGTTTCATTTACATCCCAAGACACTTAAATACGATTCCTATGCCTGTGAAGCATCATTACAACTTGCCAGTTCAGAACAAATCCTTCTCTTTGAACACCTTGTTGTGATGAGAGCTGCCTGCCAAGAAGGCTCTCAACGGATGGATTGAAGCTCTGAAGAATGTCTTTCTTGACTTAGAGATACCTTTGACACCACTTTCACAGTAAGACTTGTAAATCCTTCTGTAATTTTGGGGAGGGATAAGAGATGTGTCTGCAAATGTACCTGATCAAAATATAAGCCATTCCAGAGGTATTTCCTAATCTCCCCTCCACGTTTCTCAAAAGATAAAGAAAGTGTATTTCACTGATGCCTACTTTCTGCCTTAAAGGGTCAACCACACTGCCCTGAAGCATGCAAGGCAAAAAAGCAATATCTGCATAAATAAGAGGATATATCAGGCGTTGTACAGATACATCTGAAAGCAAATTAACAGCTAGGATTTTGTAATGACTGATTTTGTTTATCTACCACATAGCAGCAAGTCTTAGCCCCTTCCTGTACTGCAGGCTCACAGTGGTTTTTTTAATAAGCACTTTAACTATGGGATAAAGACTTTGTACAGCCATGGTACAAATTTTGTCATTAAATCTCTGTGTGGAAGATAAGATTGCAGGAGTACAACAACAATTGTTCATGTAACAGAAGTATTTTCCTGAACTCTGAAGTGACCCAGGACTGGTTTTGGACAAACCTTAAATGGCTTATCTAAACAATGAGATCCCCCTTGGGCCTGCAAAATTAAACTGGCAATCTGGAGAATTGTCTATCTCACAATAATTCTAGTACTTCCTGCTTCAAGACTGATATACCGCAACAAGGGCCTTCTTTATAACAGAGGCTATTTATTCCTACATCATTCTAGCTGCAAAGGGAAAGGCAGTGTGCATAAAACTGAAAAGAAACCACAACCCAAAGTCTTTGGAAGGATATGATGTTTCAAGAAATTATTTTTAACCAGATGTTTTTCACTAGCAAATCTGGTGGGCAAACATGAAAAAATGTGCTTTCCTCAAAAATGCTGTTTTGCCAATATTGAAATATTTGTTAAATTGCGTCACTTTTGATAGCATTTGATAGAAATGTTTCTGAAGTCCAGGGTACAGTGTTTTTTCAGACAGAATTAAAGAGATAATAAAAAATGTACATTTGTTGAAAAAGTAATATTCTGACTAAATTAAAATTTGTTCAAAAACCATTGAAAGAATCTTGTTTAAATTCAAGTGTTGAATGTTGAAAAACTTAAGACGATAAACATACAGGAGGGCAGAGAACTCTTGTTTCCTAATCCGTTCTGTCTCACTTTATAAGAGAAAAGCTTGAATAAAATGTTAAATTTAGTCATCTTGAGACTAATTTTATACAACTTGCTGATACATAAGTTATGCATGAGCATGAAAAAATACTTTTTTTCTGATATTTCTGAGTGGAATCATGTATGCGTTGCTTGATTTTTCTTGCAAAACTGAAATATTTTGATGCATCGAACCACTAATGCTGTATAAAACACTTGAGATGCCAAACTTGTGAAGACAGGCTAAGATGCAATGTGGCAGAGAGCAAGTTATGCCATTGATTCTATGTAAATTTGCAAAAATGTGTTAATTTAGTCATGTGTTTATACCTTTCCTGATTGGTATCTGAGAGAAAGTGCTGTGATACAAAAGGAGGAATCTTCCTGTACAAAAACATACCATCATCTTTATGTAAATTGTGTATTTACATAATTTATGTAAATATTGTATGTCTGGCACAAATGCAACAAAATTTTGCCAATAGATTCTGTTTTCTCATTTTCCAGAATGTGAAGATCATATGGATAAGGTCGATTTTTGACAGCCTCAAAAATGAACTTTATTCACTTGGGTTCTGCCAACTACCAAAATCTACATTCCATAATTTTTTCTACATCTTATTCACAAGTGAAATGCAAAAGGTGTCCTAGAGGTATACGAAGGTATAGAATTTGTGTTTGTAAGGCTCATCTGGATGCTGGTGACCCTTAAATCTCTGATGAGAGCAAGATGGATTTTCTTTTTAGTTTTCTAGTACTTTCTCAGTTTTCAGATAACCTCACAATATTCAATCTTCCTACTAAATTGAAATCACATAAATAAGGCTGTATATAGAGAGAAAAAGAGTAAAAGGAGACACATGTACCTTTTATTGAGATTGTGCTACTTGTTTCTGAAAAATAATAGCGATTCTAATTTTAAACAAATGTTCAAATATACAAAGTGGTTCACCTATTCCTAACTTGGATGAAAAATAATGGCATTTCTTCCAGTAACAGCAATTACAATACCAGCAATAATAAATGATCACCTAAAAAAAGAATTGAATCAAAGTATTTCTCTAAACATTATTTTTTTGCCTTGACATCTAGTGTATAACATATTCTCAGTCAAGATATCCAGTTCTTGGTCTTAATGAGTCTAAATTATGTTACTTTTGAAAAAAAATTGTCATTCATTTGTGATAAAATGACATTTGCTTTCTAGCAGAAAACGTGAATTAGGAGTCCTATAATATTTTGCCTCTAATGAAAGTTACTACTATTTTCAAATGTTAATCTGTCCATGAATGGCTATGTTTATGAATTAGTTAAAAATGTTAACTCAATATCACCCTATAATTCTCATCAAAATAAAACTTTTGAAAGTTTTGAATGTTATTTCAAATACAGCTTATTGTGCTGGAGTCAAAATCTAGGTAATGTTATTTGTGCCAGCAATGTAATTGTCACATAATACTCATTCATACTTTAATATAAAAGCCATTAAATCATATGCTTGAACTATGTCAGCCAACTATATTCTGAAAATAACCGGAAAAATATTGCAGTCTTTTGTAATGTAAATTTCTACATCAATAACACTTTTCTTATTTTTCATCCAGCTTAGTAGTCATCTCACCAAAAGATAACATGAAAAATAAGGGGACAAATATAAAACAACAATATTCTACTAGATTAATTTGCCTTACCTCAGGATTTAGCTCATCTGCTCTAAAAGACACTACCATTCTGGTCAAAATTGTCTCTATAGCGATGCAGGCACTTAGGGTCAAAACCTAACCTTGGGATTTGAGACCACTTAATACACTGTAGAAGCAATGCACAAAGTCCAAAATAAATGAGAGAAAGGGACCTAACTCCTACCATGCTACTTTTAAAGAATTGTTATTTTCAAGAACTCAAATGCACAGGATATTCAGACCTTTTATGCATAGGATGTTTCGCCTGAATACAAAGAACTTCTTTACTATCCGAGTCACTGCACAATGGAACATGTTGCCCAGGCGGTTGTGGAGTTTCCCTCACTGGAGATATTCAAGAACCATCTGCATGCAATCCTGTGCAATGTGCTCTAGGATGACCCTGCTTTAACAGTGAGGTTGGATCAGGTGACCCACTGTGGTCCCATCCAACCTGACCAATTCTGTGATTCTGTGACATCGATATAGGTAAACTGTAGTCCTAACAGAAGAACATTTTGTTTCCCATCTAGGAACCCAAGGGATGATGAATTTCATGAAAGCACAGTGTAAACAAATGAAGATAGGAATAATTCGCTGGATCTGCCTTAAGAATTAAAGCAATCTTTCACATCACAAAGTTCTAACATCAACAGACAGTATGTTTCATTGTTGCCTTTCAAGGAACCCTAGTATATGAAATTCAGAGAGTGTTGTGAGGCTGACAGTGCACTTCTATCCAAAGAAAAACTAAGATATGCAGAAAAAAATAGAGACTCCTCCATTTCTTGTCACAAATCGGTGCTGTGTGAGTGTGGCTGATTCAAAGCATTAAAACCAGAAAAAAATTAAATTTATTTTCTCTTAGTCTCTCTTCTCTTTAGGTGATAGTGTTAATTAATACAGGGAGAATTGTAATGCATTTTTTTATGAAACTGCTGGCTCCTTATGATTTTCTGCAAACAGGAAACAATGTTATAAATAAAATAATTTTGATTATTATGCCTTTATTTATAGCTTATTCAGATATCAAAGAGATAAAATTTATCACGAAATAACTGACACAAAAATCCTCATAAGGATAGTAATCCTATCTGAAACTGCTTAACAATACTTTGAACTGACTCTCCTGCCAATCCTCAGATCCTATGCCGAGATGTAAGTGCTATAAAACATATCTACCTGGGGGAAAAAAAAATCACAACAGAACTAGCCTCATGCCATAGAAATGTATAGATCTGATTAACATATAGATCTAATGCACAGGCTTCATGTCAGATTCAGTGTGGTTTCTGGGGATTAATTCATGTTTTGAAAATCGAGTTTAAATGTTCTCCTAGATTGTCTGTTGTGTTATGCATTTCCTAGGGCTGGACCTCTGAGAAGGCAAATCAAATCCCACAAGACATTTGAAAAATTTTAGCAATTGTCAAGTGGGAAAAGCAGAGGACATGTAAACTGAGGCAGATTATATTTTATTTAATTATTAATGAATTTCCAGTAAAATGACTCACATTCTAGCTAATGTTAGTAACATTTTCTTTCCTTGTTATGACAAACATCAGGGAGAGAAAGTCAGTGTGTTTAAATTATATGTCTAATTGTCCAGCTCTCCACTATATCTGAACTCTAGCAACAGTTTACAAATATCAAAACATATACACATGTTTTATGAATTGTCAGGAATATTTTTTAGAAGTTGAAAGAAACACCATTTTCTGGGTCATTGATTCCTTTTTGTAATCACAAGCAATCACAGATCCTAATTCTGTGAAATATTTATTCTAGCTCCATCTTGAAAGCAGTTATATCTGTTGCCTCCAATGTTCCTGTAGGACAGTTGTTACACAACCTTGTTGTTCTGATGTTTAAGAACATTTTTCTCATTTTCTTCCTGTATATATCCATACTTTAATTTTCAGTTGTTTCAGCATTGTACTTTAGTTTAAATAGCACAGTGGATTTGTGGATACATATTCCCTCTCAACCTATTACATCATATCACAGAGAAATTTTCTCCTTTCATTCTTCATCGTACCAGTAATGCCAGTTCTGTGACATGAGCAACTTCTACCTACAGTGTTCAGGTCAATAACTGAAACATTTCACATGATTAATTCCAAGCTGGTCCTTTTAGAGCACAGCCAAAGTCTCTGTTCAGTATGATACCCTAGAGTCTGCTCTTTGGCAAGACAGAGCATATTGTACTAATTTTATGCTATTTCTCATTTTACATGGATTTATTAATGACTTTGCATTATATATAATATCCTTTTTTCTGCAGTTTTACATGAGAAATTAATGATTAAATCAGAAAAGATGACTATTATTGTATAATACTTTCCCTTCAAATCACTTTTCCAGAAGCAAATGAGAACAATAAACCAAGTAACAAAGTGTGTTTATGGTTTATATCCAGCTAGGACCAGAAGCAGAAGTGCTAGAAATCTTAAAAGTCATCATCCTCCTGCAGCCTTGCAGCCTAACTGTGTAGGCTCCAGAGGATCAGATAAACATCTGAACTTTTAGACACTTGTGCATGGCTTACCCAAATTCCAAGTCTTTTGGGGTCACCCATCATTATGAATTTCCTCATTTTTTATGTTTGCCAGACCCTTTTAACCCTAAATTTTCAGAGCTTCATAGAATTTAATTGCTCGACTCCCCCAAAATCTAGAGGTTGAGTGATTAAATTCCACTTAACTCTGAAAAGTTAGAGTTCACTATTACTTAATGTGTAACCCTGTCTAAAAATGTCATTAGCATATACAATACATACAACTATGGAAATTCTAGTATCCCCTTAAGGTGAAGCTGCTCTACTCTTGCTCTCTATATGTATATCTTTTTTTTTCCTGCTTATGACTGCATATAAAATAAATTAAGAAAAACCCACACAAAAACAATGCAGAAAACTAACGTTTAATTAGTTAGCACTCTTAAACATGCAAAAAGCACAGGTTCTGTCAAATATCAAAATTTGCCAAGTACTTCTATTTTCTTTAGCATAACATGTCATTTGAAAACACAAAAAAGAAAAGAGTATATAGTTATAGGCATTTTTATGTGTTTTATTGCTTCACTGTCCTTAGAGGCTAATAACACTGTTTTTAACAGTCATGTCATAATTAACAGTACTTTTAGTGTTTTGCATTTCTGATCACTTCTCTAGTTTAAAGCCATCTGTGTCTATAGACTAGGCAAATGAGGTACCACTAAAAATATTTTTGCATCTGACTGCCAGAAATTAGGGACCTAAAATCCTAATTAAGGGCCTAACTTGCTTCATTTTCAGCACACAGTTTCTATCATCTTGCTCAACACTAATGATCAAGTAAAACACAAGTCTTCACAACACAGGATGTTGTTTGATATTTAAACATTATACCTCTTTCAAACTGAGAGCTGAGATGATCAGTCTGCAGGCCTCTCCTATGGATTTTTCAGAAAAGAGCAAGAAGAATCAGAGCTGCTCGACCAATATTTTTAATTCTTGTTTATGGCACTATATGTTGTTGTGTGGATACATCTGTTTCAATTTTCTGTTTCTATGCCTTTAACTAGAAGTACTTGTGAAAGATGGGGTGACATGTATCATCTTACGTTGTCTCAGTAATTAACACTGGCATAAATTTCTCAGAAACAAATATGAGCTCCTTTTAGATATCTCTCTTAGCAGGCCCAATATATTCAGCTTCAGGAGAGTTAAGAAGAGTGTTGCATTGCTCAGAAGGAAAATACTGACATATGATGAATAGGAAATCACTATGGAAGACTGTTGTGGTCACAGCCCTGCAGAGACTTGCACTTGTTCTGAGCTTTGTGTGCTAGGATTAGTGCCTTCAAAATCAGTGTGATTAACAAATGCAATGTGTCACAGTGTGTGTGTTTGAGAGTGGATGTAAGTCATTGCAGGCTTGTCTCAATGAAATGGGAACCTTTGGAAAGTTTCAGTTTTCTGTCGAGAGAACTTCAGAAACTGAAAAGGGCTAAGCATTGAGGAAATTAAAACAGTCTGAAGTACTTTTACAGTAACTGGGGGTTGGTGAGGTAGAGTGTGTCTACTTTAAAATGCAGAATTCGATTTTAAAAAGGGATTAGTCAGAAAACCCTCCCACAAACACCTTTTCATTCAAAAAGGAATTATTGAAAGTTCTATGAAGTCTGGCCTTTGGATACCTGGAGAATTTCAGATATTGAATGAAATTTAAAATTGTTCTGTCTAGACCTGTTGAGGACAAGATGCTAAGATTCCTAAATATCTCCTCAAAGTGACTTTGGTTTTTTTGCAAACAACTTTCAGGATCATGTTATACAGCACATAAAATATCAAGAAACCACTAAAGTCCAACTCCCAACACCCACTCCCCCCACCCCCCCACCAAAATAACCCCAAAAACTCAGAAAACAAAAAAAGTCCCAAACTGATACAAAAGGCACATTTATACTTACTGTGTCTATAGTAGTTACCATATAGTTTTTTCAGAATAAAGTACATCCTCTCAAGATAGTTATATTTGAAAGACACAATATGTTTAGTAGTCATTCTAGCTCTATTCCTACACTTTCAGTATGACAGTGACAGTATTGTACTTCTCCTCAATGAGAATGATGGGTTGCTTTCACATCAAAGTTTAATTACAACAAGTGACAAAAATGTTAGTTTGACACTGAAGTGCAGCATTTATCTTTATTTTATATCAAAACAACACTGGTCTGAATTGCAATGTGGAATTTGTACTCATATGACTATTTTTAATTTTATAGTAGATTTATTTGCCAAATTTTTATTCCTATTGGCAAATTCAAATTGCAAAATAGTTCTTAGCTTTTCATTTTGTTTTAATTCCCCCGTCTGCATTAGAAGGCAATATTGACATCCTTAACACATTACAACAAAACTTTGTGTCATGGCAACAAAAAGAAGTAAATTTGTTTTGTGCTTGAAATTCGCTATGATTACTTCTACAATATTATTTAGTCAAGTTTTTGGCTCTCTCTTGTTGCATACCTTCGCTTAATTTTAGCCGTCTTACGGGAACTAACCAGTCTCTGTACTTAGGTTAGCAAGGAATAAAAATTTTATTGCTTCTAAATGGATGTTTAAATAGGATAATATGCAAAATCTGTCTGTGTGAGACAGCAGAATGATAAATGAGCATGCTTTAGAGTAGGAAGCCCTCCAGGTTATATGCTTCCTCAAATCCCCCTGAAGACTGAGAGCACATCATAGACACTGCTTTAGTTGTAGGTATCAATAGTAATCACTTTTTGGCAAAAGGGTAATGAAATATTCAGAAGAAAAGACACAACATTTAAATGTTCTGATGTAGTTAAAGCATTAACTGCTTTGTTCAGAATTTAATTTGACAGGAAGGAAAACAATACTCTAAGATGATGATATAGAGGGATATTGAAACGATGTGGTTGACTAATTGATTTTTAAATTGTTAAAACTTTCACCAAAGTACAACATATCTCGCTATGAATGTACTTGAGATTTTCATCCAGCAAAGCATTATTTGATTCTGTTAAAGTGATGGAATTTTTTCCACTGAATTAAATAGGAGCCACTTGCTCTGTGCTGGAGGTAGCAAAAGAGCAGTGTCAGGAAGAAAATTACCTTTGCTGTACTTGTAGTACTTACAGTATTTATGTAATATACCACAGTTGTGGTTGTATTGAGATCACTGTCAATTCCAAAAAATGAACAAAAGAATCTGTCAAGATAATGATTAGCTGCAGCGTAGAAAATACAAGGTCAGCTCCCAATGCTTTTCCTCATGTTGAGCCATACTTTCATTGATTCATTTATTTCAATGGGATTGTTTCTACTGAAGACTTGCTAGAGATGAAACACATTGGAATCTGCACAAAATGTGTGAATGGTCTATACCACAGAGCTTCCATAATCTCTATATAATAAACACACTATAAATAGTCTATACCTGCTAAGGTGGAACATCCATAGTGCAGTATGCAGGTCCAAGGAGTTGAAGGAAAGATCAACAATAGTTATAAAATAAAGTCTACTCTATGGTATGTTATCATTTTCATATGCTGTGAAGTATGGATAGGCAATAGAGTGAGTTACACAGCAAACCTGAACCTTCTGAAACTAAGCTGAGCCCAATTCATGTCAGTCATTAAAAGTTAAGCCAATTACTATAAATTTCATTTTATTCTCTTTTCAGGTATCTAGCTTATATTTTCCAGAGAGGAATTGTAACAAACTGTGTGAAGAGAAGTTTCTTATCACATTATTGGTTCAAATACAATTTTAGAAGATATCCCAGCATATTTTTTTTATTTATACATATATATAAACCCCCCTGCTTTGGCAATACTCAGGATACTCAAAACACTAAATTCTACTTCTCTAAATGATGTTTAAGCTTTGCATCATGACCTGTATAAACCTACATAACTCCATTTCACATGACACTTCTCATATGTATAACAGAGTAACAGTGGTTAAGGTTGGAAGGAAACTCTGGAGGTCATCTGGTCCAACACCCCCAGGTGTCAAGCCAGTACACCTAGATAAAGTTGCATGGGATCATGTCTGGACAGCTTTGGAATATCCCTAATGAGAGAGACTCCACTGCTCTCTGGGCAGCCTATGTCAGTGCTCAGTCATCTTCACAGTGGAAAGTTTTTCCTCATTTTCAGAGGGAACCTCTTGTGCTTCAGTTTGTGCCCATTGCCTCTGGTCCTGTCACTGGGCACCACTGAAAACAGCCTGGCTTTTTTCCTCTTTGCACCCTCCTTCAGGTATTTGCACATATTGATGGGATCTCCCCTGAGCTTTCTCTTCTCCAGACAGAACAGTCCCATCACTCTCTCTCTTTCCTCATGGGATTTCCAGGCCTTTAACCATCCTTGTGGCACTTTGCTCGGCTTTCTCCAGTGGCTCCATGTCTCTCTTGTACTGGAGATCCCAGAACTGGATACATGGCTCCAGATGTGGCCTCAGTATTGTTGAATGAAAGGTTCACCTCCTTCAGCCTACTGGAAACACACCTCCTTATGCAGCTCAGGATACCTTTAACCTTCTTTGCTGTAAAGGCACACTACTGGCTCATGTTAAACTCGCTGTCCAGCAGGTCCCTCAGGTCCTTTTCAGCCAAGATGATTTCCAGCCAGCTGGCCCTTAAAGATGTAATTCCTAAAAATTACTTTTCTCATCCACTTGAAGATTCTAGAAATGCAAAGAAGTTTGTCAGTTGTCACATAAAATTGTAGCCTTTCAGTGAAGTATTAGAAAATCTAAAAGGAACATGTGTATGAAACTTCATTTTACACCACAATAATTTGGAGCTCTGGAAAATTACAGCCGTTGGAAGAATATCCCCAGTTAACTACTGCACAGTGTACTTGTACATTTGAAGATATTTCAAGGAGATATTTTAGCAATCCACCTCAAAACTCTCAGGGCAGCTTAATAATGGTGGCAGAAGTCATTAATATTTGTATGTTTGACTGCAATATAAGCACATCTTTTTCATAAATCTGCAAAGAGCAGCTATGAGGGGCAGCCATATATAGACAAGGATGATTCAGCCCTGTGGTAATGAAAGCAGCAAGGGCAAGCCAGGCAGACAGCAGGGAAATAGCTGGGAATTAAAGAATACGGAAAATCTTGTTCCTCACAAGAGCTCCTTTGTGCAGTTCAGCTTAGTCCACTTTGGGAAGAAGCTTCTTTAGGCTTGTCCTCGTGGAGACTTCACATTATTTTACAACAGCTTTCCTTGGCAACAGTTCAGATTGATTCAAACAGCCTTTATTGATATGACAGACAATGCAAGCACTGTCAAAAGTAAGAGAGAAAGGGATCCTGATTGGGACCTGTCTGAAACAGCAACAGTCCGTTGCCTTCTAAAGAGTTTTCTTCCACCCACTTCAGTGGCCATAAGCTCACCACAAAAGAAATCCTTTTTGTTTCTCAGAAAGGTCAAAACAGATGAGCAGACAACTGAAGACAAAGGACACATCTGACTCTAGTGTCTTCACACAGCTGAACTGAAAAAGACTTATGTTGCTTTTCAGTCTATCTCCTGCCTTCATTTCTATTTGGGAATAGAAACTGAAGAGAAACAAAGACAGACTGTTTCTGCCTTAATCAAGAGTCTCAGGAGAATACCTGTAGTTGCAAGATTTCCACTGTGATTTCTCAAAATGGAGCAGGCCAAATAAGCTTCCAAAAAACATTCAAAATTTTGGCACTTTATCTAAATAATTTTCCCTAACAGTCCTAAAGTCCTCCCTATCTCAAATCTATGATAGAATTTTAAATTCATACTGGAAATGGAGCAGAAATATTAACTGAAGAAATACTATTACTTTTCTCAGTGTTGATCTGTCCAAGGATCACTGCTAACTAGTTACAAGTTTCCTGTGCTAATACTAATATTGTTCTATTTCTGCTAAAATCTCTATAGTTTAGGAGAAAATTTCCCTGTAAAAACCCTGATTTCAATACTGAAAGCAACTCAGAGAAGCTGTGTTTACTGGAAAATAACCAGGCGAAAATAAATTCGCAAATAAAGAAATTTATGTTAGCTATCATTGCCACCATTGAAAATAAATCACATTTTCTTGTGGATTACACAGAAGTTCATTGTTGCCCTGTTTTCTGTGTTGCAGAACTACAGGGATATGTAGAGAGCAAAACAGATTTTTCATACTGGGAAGGCAGAACTTTACTAGCATTAAATGTGGTGGAACAGTATCAGCTCTAGGAGCTGAGATTTAGCCTCATATTTTTAGCAATTTTTCCCCCTCTTCCTGGTAACTGATAGCTATGAAAACATTTTCCTAATGCAAATGTTCTCTCACTGGGCTCTTGCTGCATGAATGAGTGTGGTTTTCCTTGGGGAGCTCATTACACAGCCTTGCTCCTTTGCCCAAACGTTCTGCAGCTTTCATACAGTTCTTTGCATTTTGCAGCTGAATTAACAAGGAGAGTACAAAAGTATTGTTGAGTTGCACGTGAATTTTCAGTCTTTGTTTTAATAGAACCTTAGTCTGCTGCTAGTTTTGAAAACCTGAAGCCAATGAAACTCACTGGGTGTGGAGTCAGTGGAGAGATTCTGCTGTGAAGAGACACTCGTTTGCAAGGGCAGGTCTGCACTGCCTCCATGCTCACCACCTGAGTGCAGTGATTTATGAGACCTTGTTTTCTTCCATATTCCCAGTCCAGTCACAGGAGGAACTTTCAGCTGCAGAGCTCAGTTTCCTCTGAAAATGTAGACTTATTCCTCTGACAGCAATTAATTTCTCCTATGGTAGAGATGCATTAGTGTTTAGTGAATGCAAAATTATATTAAGGTCAGTTATCAGCTACACAATAATGAAAAGACTGATTATTTCAAAGTATGAAGGATCAATTTTATCACAATATAGAAAACTGTGAGTCAAAATCAAAATTATCTTTCATTAGTATTGTTCAAACATCTCCAGATACAAATCCCTATATATTCAGAATTTTATCATAAATCAAACTTAATCCCACTAATCAAAAGTGCACAATTTTTCTCAAGAAAAATAAAGTAAAAAAAATGTTAATTCTTACTGTGAAATGAAAAACACTTGAAATTAATTCTCTTTTTACAATTATTACCTGAAAGACAATATTGTAACTGTGAAATTAATATAAGCAATTTTATACAAAAAACTTGAGTTTTCTGCCAAAGGTAATAGACCAACTTCCAGATCTCAGTATTCCAAGTCTTCCTATATAGAGAGCAAACATCCATTTCCATCAGAACATTACATCTACCTCAAACACATTCAGAAATATAAACACTAAAAAGATTCAATACAGAATCAAGCAGAAGATTCTAAAAAACAACAAGATTAACATAGAATATGTCATCAGATTCACACAACTGGACATACACTTAGGATGTTTGGGACATAACAGCCTAAAAGAATTATGGAAGATGATAAATATTTATAAAATATTTACAGCAAGCGAATTCAACAAACATGAGTGGTAAGATTACTAAATGATCTTGAAGGTCCCTTCCAAACCAAACTGTTCTATGATTATATACTCAATCAAACAGCTTGTTTTGCAACTTTCGAATTACTTCTGTGTTAGGCAAAGCTGCATATCTTCTCAGGAAACCTGAAAGATTTGTAAGCTTGCCTTTACTATAGAACTGTGAAAATTAAGCTTTTAGAGAGACTTGGATAAGTTTGTCGTATCATATAACTTTAATTCCTCTAAGTATAGTTGAAAATCAGAATCATATTCCAAAGTATAATTGAAGAAACAATGAACAATATGAATTCAAAAAGAGCATACCTATTTGAAATACCAGTTGAAATCTAAATTAATTTTCATTAATGTAACATGAAACAGTAGGCAAGAGGTTAAATTTTCCACTTAAACTTTTAAATGAGATAGAAATTAACCAAACTCCAAACACTTTCTTGCATTTCAGAGAGTGATATCTGCAGAAATGTGCAGTGGTTTGAGATTTTAAAATTTCAATTTCATGTTTTTCAGCATATTCTTGCATGTGACACAGTATCTATAGTGCTTTTTATTATATAGTCCCATTGTAAACTACAAAATAAAAAGAGAAGATATTAAAAAGTATCTGTTTCCACCATGTGACTTGGAAAAACTCACAGATACCTATATCATTCTCAGTAGGTGTTTGCATGAGATGAGCCTGAAAACCTCCAGTAAAAGATTCTGTAGTATTTCATCCTAAATCTCCTCTACTAGAATTGAATATCTATTTCTACTCAGCTAGTTCTTGTGACCCAGAAGAACAAATTGATCACTTTGTTCTTTTTAGAACCTTTGTCGACTGGAAGATACTTATGTTCCCCTCCCTAAATGTTTTGTTGCCTAGATTAAACAAACTCAGCTCTTTCAACTTTTTCTATCAGTTCATTATTTCAAAACCTCTTTTCATGCTTGTTTCTCTCCTTTCCATTCATTCTTGTTGATCTATATGTTCCTAGAAGTACAGCATGAAGTTGGGCACAGACATCCAGATGAAACCTTATGTTTCCTGAAAAGCTCAACTTGCTAGTTACTTCCTGGATGAAGCACACAGCCTTCATCCCGGACTTGTTCGGTTCTTTTTGTAGCTTCCTAAACTTGTGTTGTGTTTAGTTTGTCATCCATTTTAGTAGGCCAAGTTCTGCCTTAAGAAATAACTTGCTGTGTATCATGCTTTTTCTTCACAGATGCTTAACATATTTTTTATTGTATTTTACTTTGTTGATTTCAGACTGTCTCTTCAAGTCTTAATAACCATTTTGAATGGCCTTAAGGAATTACATTATGTTTAGGTCATGTCAGTAGTTGGACTTTAGTGTTATCCTTCCATAAAAAAGATTAAGTGGCCCATGAAAAGCCATCAGTGTCTCTTATAATAAATAATGTCTTTTATTGCTACCCAAGGGAGTTTAAAATAGCTATGTTCTCTCTCTCTTCTTCAGTAATAATTGACGACATTATTGAGGTAATAAAGACAACAATTCCCAGCTACCTCACCTACACTGTTAGTTCAAATGACTTCAAAAAAGTTAATGGTCTGAGCAATTCAAATGGAATTTCACCCCAATGGCACACTGGTCATTTTTATAACCATTAGGTAGAAATATATTTTTGTGTGAAGATTGAATTTCATTTGTCAGTTCACTTATGACCAAAATATAGAAGAACCTCACGAAACTCTGTTCTATACTCTGT
>NW_008687137.1:12439-14886 GCF_000695815.1 Acanthisitta chloris | reverse complement strand
ACTGAACTGAGAAACAAAATAAGGTATTTTCATAGACTGGATACAGGTTCTTTTCCTGTGGTAACAGGATGAACATGGAAACAACTTCTTGCATGTAAACACTAAGCAATGCCTCATAGGTTTCTTCAAAAGAATATTTCATGGCTACAGGTGGCTTTTTTCCTTTTTCTTTTTGTTTTTTTCTTTCTAATTCTGGAACAAACACCCCCTCAGACCCACTCAAAATTCCAGAAGAGTTTTCTTTTCCCGACCAAGAGGTTTTCAGCTTCTCAACACTGCATTCCTGGGATAGCTCTCCTGGGGTACACATTTATTTAGCTGCCTCCTTTAAAAGAAGGCAATTTCACAGGACTTGGAGGGAATAGGACATTATCAAGTTATTACCACTTAAAGTTTTGTTTGTCTGGTCTCTTGATCAAATTCCCTTAATTCCATTACACAATCCCATTGTGCCTTAAATGCTACACATCTGGAATGCAGCATAAAAGGTTTATTGGATTGATGTCCCTTATTTCTTTGCAATAAAGTACTGTAGGAAATCTCATTTTTCATTTGAACTGGTCAGAAAAGCACTCAGAGTAGGCAGGGATGAGGGGATTTGCTGTTACAAAAATGTTATGTATAGTAATTAAAACAGGCCGTTTGTTTCACTGAGAGTGACTGACAAGAATATAGCATCTCTTTGATTATTTACAGACACACCATTTCTGAACTTACTTAAGTAAAAAGATTTGGCAGCCTTGTATGCCTTGGAAACCTACACGAGTTGATTTGTATCACAGTTTTATTAAACAGTGAGAAATAGTTTAGAGGTATTTTAATTCTTGCTCTCTCAATGGGATCTGCAGATATGGCTAAGGGACCTGGGGAAATTCTTTATCTGATCATAGTATTCATCGTAGATGAAGTTCAACTTTGCTTTTTACACACAATAACATGAGACAAAGTCAATATTGTTATTCAGATATTCTCAGTTCTCCAAATAGAACTAAAGCAATTCACTATGCTTGTTTATATTTTGGCAATCAGTATCAATTATTGTGTTAGGTGATATATGAAGACATAGTAGTGTATCTGCCATCTCATTTAGGGCAAGATAAAATTGATATGTAAAATACAAAAGAAGTGCTAAAATTATGAATATTGTACCAAATAATCAAATTCAACTATGGTGTAAACTGTGCCCACTTGTCTTTAACTGTCAACTGAATATCCATCATTAAGATGCACCTAGCAGATGAGTTTGTATTCTGGAACATGTGATCCATTATTGGTGTCAAAACAAGGTCTTATTTTTACTTCGTTTTGCCATCTGTAGCAATAATTATTTACTGATAGCCAATCAGTGATATACAAGATAGGCATGTTCACCTTATAACATGTAGTCTAATAATGACCATGTCAGGTGCTTCACATTAATATTAAAACAAAACATATGAGTGAACAGAATTGAGTCTAGTAGTAGAAACCACCATAATCACTGAGATATGATGTTTATTACTTATTATGAAGCTGTTGTTTCAAGTCCATTGAATCCTTCTAATACAAATGTCCTATTTCTTCTCTCATTTTCCCCTTTCCTTTTCCTCTGAGGGCACTAGGGGCATTCTATGTCAAAAAGCTTTGCAATGTGCTATGTAGAAAAGTATGACATTTCAAGAATTTTAGATTCCTTACACTTCATTTTCTTTACATGTTTCACATTGTTAAGAGCTAGAACAGAAGCTACAAACAGTTTCTATTTCATTCTTTACATTCTTTTGTCTAGTGCCATGACAGGCTGTCTTCAATGACAAGCAAAATATACTTTGAATTTCTCTTGTTATAAACATCTTAATAGCCATTTCACTATGAAATTCTTGTTCACTCTGTGTTCTGTATTATTCTTTTTTGCTTTTAAGACAGGGTAGCCAATTTTAGGTAAAGCATCCCAGACAAACACATCACTGAATTGTGTAACGGTAATAACATTTTTTTAATAATATTTCCCAATTCTTGCAAACCCCAGTGACATAGGTTATCCTTCATTTAATTCCTACCTAATTCTCTTGAACACAAGTCCTCACTAACATATCTGCAGTGACAGCAGATGCTCTAAACAGAAGTGGTGCTGTTAATTTTAGACTCTTCTAAAGTACTTCAGTTTTTCTCTATAATATTGTTATATATTTATCAGCATTGAAATCCTCCCTTTGGCATTGTCTTCTTTGGTAAATAAATGTTATTCCCAACTTTAGCTTTAACTTGATATTTTCTGGGTGGTAGTAGAATTTGACAAGCCAAATCCCGTTCTGTTTGATAACTGCCTTCGATCTTTGAGGTCAGAAAGAAGGCTGTAACGTCAGAGTCACATTCAGTTTCTAACCACACAGTTAAAGTAGTCTTTAAGGGAGTCAGAAAAAACTGCAGACTACTGAAGTAAAATTCTCATCAGAGAGAAGAGATTT
>NW_008687137.1:5112-12418 GCF_000695815.1 Acanthisitta chloris | reverse complement strand
CATTTCTGGAAACTGATGTTACCTGCTCATCCAGTGTCATCAAGAAGTCAAACAGAGCTTTGAGGCTTTGCACTGTTTTCATGACTGACAGCTGTATTTCTTCAGTAGAAGGTGTAAGCAATTTTTCTGACCAGGTATTCAAAGGATTTCCTTTTTCTGATCTGCATTGCTTCACCCTTTCCTGGCTTCTGTTTGACCAGTGGGAAACAACTTTTGGCATTCTGACTGTCCAAAAGCAAGGAAGTGAAGAGTCCATCAGGTGACATAACCTCATAATTTCCTTCCCTCTACTGATTTCCTGTACAGACAGTCAGCAATGCCAGTCACTTTGTATTTCTGTTATGTGCATTAATGTAAACAGGCTAGCTGGTGCCCAGTCTTCTTCACGGAGCTTTTGACACATGCCACTATCAGAATCACAGGCTGAGATGTTGCAAATGGGGGACATGGATATTTGAGCCTACTAGCTGTTAAAATATGAAAATAAATGGGTCAAATTGAGGTCTACTCTTTGATCTGGTTCTGTTCATTCCGGGCTGGAGCTTTTCTTTAGGGAATAGGAAACATCTTTTATGTGAAACCTAGAAAGAAAAGAAAAAGGAGAAATTCACATCAATATTTTTACAATACCAACCTTCAAATAAGGTATTAATGTTAAAAAATTACATCAGTATACTGAAATCTCTATCTGATACAACTCTTTTACTTGCAGCCTCTCTCTTAGGAACATATGCCAAAATATCTCCAAATATATCCAATAATTCCATTCTAGTCTTTGGAAGATGTCAACTCTGTTAGGCATCGCTTGAATGGTTGATTAAAACAAAACAGAGATCTTTTTATGTAACATTAATGGTAAATACATCTGCCACAATTCCAGATTGCATCAGAATAAATTTAATGAAAAATAACCTACCTTTCCATATGGTCTTCATCAGAGTAATACTGTACACTGCCCAACATAAGCAAAAATCATTTTCTGACCAACTAAATAGATGTTCTTGTAAAATGTTCTGACCATCCATAAACTGAGGGATTTACAGACCCTTGAGACAAGAAGGTGTGAAGACCAAATCAAAAATGACCTGTCAGGCAAGCTGTGTCTTGCTGCAGAAGGAATTTCAGTTCAGTCATCCCTGTGACCAAAATATGTCATGAGGTGACCTGAGATCTGTTAGGCTACACTTACATACTTAAATACCTCCAGTCTATGAAATTTCTTTTCGGAGTCAAGGCCAAGTAGCACAGACCTCCCACATCCATGTCTCTTACCTCTTGGCCCTATATCTCTTCTCAATCTTGTGCTGTTTCCGAGTAGCATATGATGTTATGTTTCATGTGTTGGGGATTTTTTATTCAAAATACTATGTTGAAAAAAACTACACTGAGGGGTTTTTCACACAATAATGCTGTAAGCATATGTTGCATTACAAGGGGTATGCTGGGAAGGTATATGAGTGCATTTGAGATGGAAAAGCACTTGGAATAAACAAGAAAATACGGGTAAAAAATCAGTATCTTCTGCAGTCTTGACCACACTGCCTACTGGGGATGGTTCTGGGCTCATGCTTTATCCTTAAAACCATGTCTAGACTATGTCTCTGAGAAAATTAGTCCCCCATTAGACAGTATGCAGAAGCATGATAACACGGAATACATATAGCTGGCTGTTCATCTGTCGGTCTCACTGTTATGTATTTAGCAAGGTAAATACAGGTTTTGTGATGAATATAGGGCTGGAAGGAATGCAGACACACTGTCTGAGCATGTAGGAATGAGACGAGCCAAAGACCAAATAAAGTTGAATCTGGCAAGGGATGTCAAGGGCAGCCAAAAGGGCTTCTAAAAGTATGTAGGTGACAAAAGGAAGACTAGAAAAAATGTAGGTGCTGCAGAAGACAAGGCCAAGGTACTGAATGTTTTTTCACCCCAGCCTTTACTAGTAAGACTAGTCTTTAGGAATCCCAGGTTCAAGAAATGTGGAGGAAATTCTGGAGCAAGGAAAATGCACCCATTGTAGAAGAGGTTCGGGACAGGGAATGTTTAATCAAATTGGACCCTGATGGGATACACTCACAAGTATTGAGGAATCTGGAATATGTCATTGCAAGGCCACCCTCAATAATCTTCAAACAATCATGATTAGAAGCACCTGAAGACTGAAAGTAAACAAACACCACTCATATTATCAAGAAGGGCAAGAAGGAAGACCAAGGGAACTACAGGCTCATAGAGAAGAATGGACAGGATGGGGAGAGAGTGAGGTGGAGTGAAAACTGGCCAGACTCAGAAGACTGTGATGAGTGGCACAAAGTCTAGTTGGAGACCAGCAATCAGTAGTTAACCCCAGGAGTGAGTACTGTGTCTCGTCCTGTTTAACATCTTCATTAATGATTAGCATTTTGAGAGAGATTGTACCCTCAACAAGTTTGCTGATGGCACAGAACTGGGAAGAATGACTGATATCCAGAGGGTCCTTCTGCCATCCATAGTGATTTCAGGAGGCTGGAGGCATCAGCTGACATGAATCTCATGAAGCTCCAAAAGGGCCATAAAATGATTCAGGGACAGAGGTATCCCTTCTGTGAGAGAAGGCTAAGAGAGCCAGGACTGTCCAGAGAAGACTCAAGAGGAGTATCATCAATGTATATGAAGGGAGGGTGCAGAGGATGGAACCAGGGTCTTTTCAGTGGTGTTCAGTGACAAGGCCAGAAGCACTGAGCACAAACTGAAGCATGTGAAGTTCCCTCTGAACATTAGGAAACATTTTTACACTGATACAGGTGGAGTCTTCCTCCTTGGTGATATTTAAAAGCCATCTGGACATGTCAGACAACTGCGTCTAGGCATCCCTGCTTGGGCAGGGATACTGGACCAGGTGACCTCCAGAGTTCCCTTTCTCAACCTCAACCATTCTAGGATTTTAGAATGGATCTCCCATTTGTTGTCCAGGACAGCCACCTTAATGTCAGCTTTGAAAACAAGATAAATTAACAAAGATCACAAAGTAATGGTTGAGTTCACTTCTAGAAAAAAAACATCACAAATTAGTTAGCAAGTTAAAGTTTATTTAGATTTTTTCAGCAGACTGTTGAGTACTAAATGGAAGTGGAGCATAGGGTAGTAGTTCAACTTGGGTATTGTAACTGTTGATGCCAGCTATAAGTTTTGCATCTGAAGTAAACCAGGAGTGTCTGCTAGCTCTCTCCAACTGAAAAGAGGCAGATCTTCAAACATAGAAGGCTTAAAACACTATTTAGATAGGTTGCAGGTTGTCCCAATATTCTGACCCACTGTCCAGTACAAGGTAGTCCCCAGAAGAGTTGAGCTCAGTTTCACAGTACTAGTATAACATGCTATAAATAATATGTACAGTGTTTTTTCTAGTCCTATATATACATGCCATTTTAAAGATCATCTTTATTTATAGGGACCTAATCTGTCCTATTCACTAATTCTTAATGAAATCATATTACTTTCCTCTTGTCATAGCTGAGTTCTGCTGCGTTATATACAACTGCTGGGACAATTGGCTGACTGCTGAGAAGAAAGTATGTTATACATTTCCCTGAAGTGTCACAACACTGAAGACTTTCATGCAGATATTCTTTTGTGATTGCATTGCTCTCTCAACGTCTCATTAAAAGTAATTTAGGAATAAAGCTTTTTTTTATAGGCAGTCATTCTCTTCAATTAAGTTACTCTATCCTCTTCCTCCGAATTTTTAGTCTGCCATTTATTTTCTCCTAAAAATGTCATGTATTGGGAGACTGTCATCCTTGTAACACTTTTAAGAACTTTCCTGCTTTGAATAATCGGGGCACTGAGAAATCAGCAATATGAGGCTTTTAGTCAAGTTATTTATTATTTTTATTGCCACATTGATAGTAGGTAGCTTGCTATTTCCAAATGTAGTGATAAAACTAGCACTGCCTTTTGTCTGCAAAGCCTGGCCCTTTGGCTACCTATTAAAACCATCTTTTATTAAAACACCAATTTTTCTAAGAGCTGGAACCACAATAGCTAGTTAATGCTAAGTCCTAACAGTAAGTGAACTGAAACTGAAGTTTCTGTTAATATTTATATAACAATTGAAATGTCAGTTGACACCGAGAACCCAAAGATACCTCCAGATTTATAATAGTAGTGTACTCCTGACCTAAAGTACTGGACACTGAAAGTCAGAGCTGTAACTGATCTGCATCTGAAAGGAAACAGTTGAACTCACTGGAGCTTGAGAGCAATGTATTGAAGCTTGGCATTAAATTTCAGTGGAAAAGTAGATATTTTACCTTGCATATCAGAAATCTTTATTCAGTGAGCACCACAGAGCTATTATGATTACTGCAAGCCAAAAATTTAGACTAAGCCCCATAGCGAATATTCTAGTTTTTTACAGAGGCATGACAGTATAGCTTCATTCTGGGAGAAATAATTTGGAAACCAGGTTTAAACAGGAATGCTTTTCTTATGCTGTGATGTGGGATAGCTGATGCTGTGATGTGAACTTCACTCTTAGCGATGGCCCACAGTAAAGCTCTGTAAGCAGAGAAGCTTATTACATTAAATCATAGCATGAGCTGTAATTTATAGAGAAGCTATGAGTGACCTTTCCACTGAAGTCAGTAGAGAAGCAAGTTTGTTGTGTGTTACAGAGGGATTAGACAGCTACCTCCCTAGGAGAGCTGGTTAGGGAATGCAATACTTTCCCATGAAAAAATACTGACTTGTTAGAAGAATGACATATACTGTAGGAATGCATCTATTTCATTATCTTCCCATTGGAAAGGAGAGGAATTCTGTTTTGTGATAGATTATAGGCCTTCTTTGCAATTGTCCCAGATCCTGAATCAACTGGGTTGCCTGACTTTCAGGAATCATAAGCCACCTCCCCAGGAAACTGGGTGCCACAGGAATCCCAGCTCCCCAACACAGCTGGGCCTTCATAGTTAATAGGCCTTATACATTTCATACTGCTTCAGGAATTAATTCCTCTGGGTTTCAGCAGTTTCTAAATCATACTCCCCATGTATTTATTTTTTTTGTATTTTAAAACATAAAAGGTCTAAATAGAAGCTCTGAAAAATGTTTTCAATGTTCCATTTTAATTTCTACTTTGAAGTATCTCATCTGTTGTAATAAAGCATTTTGGCACCTTGAAACAATGTGCAAAACTAATCCATTTTAACATCAAATAAGGGAAGAAGTATTTGGAACAAGAAAGGAAGGTGCTCACTCAATACAAGTTAGAACAGCAGCTGTTTTTTTACTGCAGCAAAATGCAATCAAGCTGCCATCCAGATATCAGAAGCTGATATCTATCTAAATTGTGAAGAGGACTCATCTAATTTTCTGCTTCAAAGTTTTAGAGGCTTCTATGAGAATTCTAAACAAAAGGCACTGCAAAACGAAAAATAACATAAGCTCTGTGTCAGAAGCAATTGTTCTTACAATAAGATTCAAAAAATCTGAAAAAAATTAACATAAGTAAATAAATTTAAAACAAAGGCTAATATAAAATCACAACATTAATACATAATAATAAGAAAACCACTTTAAATATATTAAAATATTTCAAAATTATAAAAATTTGCATATTGACAGTGATTTGAAATTTAATGATTTTTTTAAACTAAATATTGCAGTTAGTCTGAAACTAAATTCATAGTGGAATCTTTCTGTCACAGAGACCTTTGCAATTGTTAGTTTTCATTTCAAATTCAAATAGAAGCAAATGTCAAACCCCCCAGCAATGGGTTTTCCTGTCTTTGTACATTTCTGTTTGTAAGCACCAAAATATTTTTCAGCTGCACTGTGAGAATGTATTTTCTTTGGCAGACTCATAACCAAGGAGATACTGTCTTTGTAGATATCAATTAAGATGTCTAAGGTGTATTTCAAACATACACCTGCTACCAAGATGCCAGTTCAATCTATATCATTCCTTTGGGATTTATTCTTATAATTTGCAAAGTACCTGTAGAAAGAAGCACGTAAGAAGCAGATTGAATGAGAGTGACCAACTCTGAAACAGTGGATATATTAGCAGAATCATCAAGAACTAGCAATAGCATTTTATACACTGAAGGCCTTTGCAGGAACATCGTGAATGTCAATTAAAAACTTCTCATGTAGTTAATTGTGAAGATTTTTTTTTAACCATATGAGCATCAAGCATCTGTCATGAAACTGCTGTACAGGTGCAGCTGTAGACAGAAAGTGCAAACTGCCAAAGTCTGATATCCCACCTGGACTCAGGAATATTTCCTACCTACCCTGATTGGAAAACTACAAGTCCTGTTCCACAGCATATGTGGAAATTTAATTTTGTTTCTTTAAAATCCAGATAGCTGCAGAGTCAGTTAGGGGGGTTAAGTACAGAATGACATTTTTAGTCCAATAGATTTATATTTTGACTGATTTCTTGGATTATTCAACTTGCTTATTAAAAATGGATATGAAATAGGGAAAAAATTCTGATCAATGTTGGTTTAATTTTAAGAATAAAATATTATTGATATTTCATTTTAAACTGTACATTTTAAAAAGAAAAGCCTTGCATAACTGGGAAATTGCATTTACAGAAATTTAAGGTTGGTTAACATTTAGATAACTATTCCATATTTTAATAAAATATGTGATAATTGTATGAAAGCTTCAATGGAAATAAGTATGAATGTGACATTTTTTAAATGAAAAAATTAAAAGAGCCTTTCATTTGAAACATTTAACCAAGTTTTGATTTTTACACATATTTAGGAAAATGTTGTATCCCTTTTCCATCTACAGACCTCATGAGATAAAGTTAAAATAGAGTACAAGTTCTGAGTTTGCGAAATAATTTTGGCATGGTGTAGCCTGCTCTATTTTTTTTATTTTTCAGCTGTAACTGAAATGCTGCAATGCATAATTTGCCTTATGGTGTGAGAATTTTAGGGAAACATTCTCAGAGAGGACTGCATACTCAGCTGCAGCAGACACTGATCTTTGCTAGTTCTAATCCTGTGGTCAGTAGTGTAAGGATCATGACTTTGAAGGTAAGGCTAACTAGTGAGCTGCACGAGCTCCCAACACCTTTGTTCCCCTTTTTCCCAATAAAGTTGTAGCGCTTCTAAGTTCATCCTTTCTTTCTTGCGCTCAGAAAGATGTGCATTTGTCATTTTTTTACCACATCAAAGTCCTAAGATGAATCATTTAAACCTGGTGTCCTGGTTTGAATGAAGCTTTCCATGCCTCTCTGGTGCCATGAACCCTGCTGCAAATTCTGCTCATTCTAAGTGCAGCAGTCTAGATACAATATCCTGTT